>NC_133666.1:656856868-657024368 GCF_037893015.1 Macrotis lagotis
CTTTAGTCTGTGGTTGGGCAGCGAAGGCTGAGGCTGGTGGATCACTTGATTTTAAGAATTTGAAGCCGCAGTTGGGTTTAAGCCAAGGGGTCTACATTAAAGATGGAATCTGTGAAGTGAGCCTGTGAGAAATGAAGGCCACTGGGCTGTCTGCCAAGGGGTGACTCGGTCCGGGTCAGGAAAAACAGACCCATTCTGGGCTGAGTGGTATTGGGATGGAGCCGTCAGGGGCCTCCTTATCCAGTCTGGGCAAGAGAGGGAGACCCAGTCTAAACAAAAACAAAGTTCACCACAATTGGATTTCTTCTGAATGCTTATTTCTCTCTGGTTTCTGTCTGAGACTGCAGAGTTTACAAGGAAAGGCAGCTACTGAGACGGGAAGGAGAAGGGAAAGATGGAGCAAAGACCACTACAAGGCTCCTCTTGGCTACTTTCTGCCACAAGATCAGATCACAGAGCAGGAGACCCAGGACTTAGGATTGACCTAGGCTTGTCCCGGGAATGGCCTCTGGCCTTCTCCCACATGGAGCAATCTGTCTAGTCTCCCAGACATCATCTTAACTCCTCAGGGTAGTCTTCTCAGATTGTCTGAAGAAAGACCAAAGCTCCCCATTATTCTGTCAAATCTGGCCAGTTCCTCTCACAATTGCAGAATCAGCCTTACAACTGAAAGGGACCTCTGAGACATTCTATTCCAGCCTGTCCCACACCTCCGATGAGTGGTCATTATGCTTCTTTCTGAAGACTTCTAGCAAAGGGAAAATCATTAGCTCCTGACTTGGAGAGCTTACAATCTTTGTCTTTGTAGTGTGGCCAGGATGACAGGCCTATGAAACTGTCAGGCTATTAGGCCAGAACCAGAGAAGAGACTCAATGTTGACTAAAGACAAGAAAAGAACATACTGATATCTATACAGCCCTAGTTCTCTGAATTCTTGCCCACTTCCCAATTCTTATGCCATATTCTGTATTTTCTCCATTTAGGGTTCATTACTTGAATAATTTAAGGGAAAAAATTTGAAAATCTATTGCTGGAGTGGCTAGGTGGCATAGTGGATAGAGCACCGGCCCTGGGGTCAGGAATACCTGAGTTCAAATCCTCAGACACTTAATAATTAGCTAGCTGTGTGGCCTTGGGCAAGCCACTTAACCCTACTGCCTTGCAAAAACCTCAAAAAAAAAAGGAAGTCTATTGCTTCCCCGAGATACCCCAAAAGTTGGAAAATCTTTCCTGTGAGCTTTGGTCAAAGATATATTATTGGTGGAAATGAACAATGAACGCTAATCCTTTGCTTTTCTTTTTTTATCGGTTATTTTTCTATTTCTATTGTTTTTTTTCTTTTTTAATTCATTCCTGAACATTGCGAGATCAGTTAGCATGAAAACTATTATGCCCATTCTTATGTTTACCCAATGTTTATGCTTTCTCAGCATTGTGATGGCTGATAGAATAGACTCATAGAATGTTAGTCGGTCCCTTGGAGATCAACTAGGCCACAGTCTTCCTTTTGCAGATGTGGAAACTGAGGTCTGGAGGTTAAGGACTTTGTCAGTGGCTACACTCATCTTCAGTCATCCTGACTCATATAGACTTTGACAAGCATCCCCTCACTGAAATCCAATTCATGTGCTTATTGTGGCATCACCTCCTTGATAACATGGTCTTCTTCAAAAAGGAAGGACATGGGGGCAGCTAGGTGGCTCAGTGGATAGAGCACTGGCCCTGGAGTCAGTAGTACCTGAGTTCAAATCTGGCCTCAGACACGTAATAATTACCTAACTGTGTGGCCTTGGGCAAGCCACTTAACCCCATTGCCTTGCAAAAAAAAAAAAAAAAGGAAGGACAAACATCATCATCTCTGATCATAAGTAGAATTTGAACTCAGGTCCTCCTGATCAGAGCCAGGTCTCTTTCCACTCTCCCAGTGTACAAAAGTCTCCCCATCCTTCCCTCTAGTCTTCATGTTTTTCCTGTCTTACAATACAGTCATATTCCTTACATTATACACTGTAAGTTGTTTAGTCATTTCCCAGTCCGGGAGTAACTACTGATTCCAGTTCTTTTTGCTGTTTTGGTCTTTTTTAAAAAATTATATAAATATTTTATTTATTTTCCAATTGTATAACATAGTAGTTTCAGCCTATCATTTTTTGGTAAGCTTTTGAATTTTGTACATTTCTCCCCACACTCCCTTCCCCACAGAAGGCAGACTGATCATCTTTACACTGTTTCCGTGCTATGCAATGATCAAAATTGTTGGGAGTGTTGAGAGAAAAATCATATCCTTGAGGCTATTGTTTCAGTCTCGACAGATTCTTCATGAGCCCATTTGGGGTTTTCTTGAAAAAAATACTGGAGAGGTTTGCCTTTTCCTTCTCCAGCTCATTTTACAGATGAGGAAACTGAGGCACACAGGGTGACATGACTTGCCCAGGGTCATACAGCAGAGGCTAGATTTGAACTCAGGAAGATGAGTCTTCCTAACCCTAGGCCCAGCATTCTAACCACCTTCGCTGACCTTTAGTTCTTACTACCCCCCAAAAGTGATGCTGTGAATATTTTGGTGCCAGTGGGCCCTTCCTCTCCATCTTTGACCTCCTTGGGGCATGCACTCAGCAGGCCACATACCTTTGGATCAATCTAGCCTTTCACATTGCCTCCTGGCTCTGCATTATCACAGAGGTGAGTAGCTTTATATTATATTAAGCGCCTCAGTGTACCAAACCCTATCCTGGGCCACTGTAGGTAATTTGAGACATGATTCTTTCCTTTCAGGGACACCCAACCCTAGCAGCCAGGCAGTCAATCACCTCCTGCGGCCCTGTTGGTCCTATCTTTCTCCTAACAGGCCCAGGAAGAGAAAACCAAAATGTGTGGCTAGGAGGAGCAAGGTGAAAGCCTCCTCTGCGTGCCCTCTGCCTCCCTGCTCTCCTTCCAGAGCCTGCAGAATTGACAACTCCAACTCTGACAGAGCAGGCCTATCATTCTTGGTAACAGATGTCCTCCGCAGCCCCCGCCAGGCCCCTGGGCTCTCTGGGAGTGACAGACGAGCAGCCTTGTCTCCCTAGCCTCAGGGCCATTTTTCAAGGCTTAGAAAAACGTTGCCTGCCTAACTCCATCCATCTAATAGCTCACGGGAGGGAGAGAGGAGAGGGGACTTCATATATTTCAGCCCCTCCCTGGCTCTTCCCTAGCATGGTCTCCAATTGCCCGTCACTGTGATTTCTTCAAGGGCCAGAAACCTCCTTTATTTAGGATTTAGATTCAGAGGACCTGATTCAAGGCCCTGCTCTGTTAGTGCTCTGTGTGATCTAGGAAAAATGACTTTCCCTCTCTGGTCCCTAGTGTCTCCAGGTGTAACCTGATGAATTTGAGCTACATCAGGGGTCCTTCACTTTTTCGTGGTTTTGTTTTGGACCCTTCAGTGGTCTGATAGAGTTTATTTATATATTTTTACACACATAAAATAAATTATTTAGGATTACAAAAAATTAGATTGAATATTTAAAAAAAAATAAGTTCAGGGGCAGCTAGGTGGCGCAGCGGATAGAGCACCGGCCCTGGAGTCAGGAGTACCTGAGTTCAAATCGGGCTTCAGACACTTAATAATTTCCTAGCTGTGTGGCCTTGGGCAAGCCACTTAACTCCATTTGCCTTGAAAAAAACCTAACCCCCCCCAAAAAAATAAATTCATGGGGTCAACTGGGTGTGAAAGTGCATCGAGCACCAACTCTGGAAGCAGGGGGACCAGAGTTCATATCTGAACTCAGACATCTAACTAGTTGTGTGACCCTGGGCGAGTCACTTAACCTCAAATGCCTCTCACCCCAGGCAAAGAAGTTTGTGGAACCCTAGATTAGTTATCTCTCTTGATCCTATAATCTCTTGGGACAAAATGCTTAAAAAGGTGGGGAGGGAGAGGCAGCCCGATGGGGCAGTGAATTAGAGCACTAGCTCTGGAGTCAGGACAATCTGAGCTCAAATCTGACCTCAGACTTTATAATTACTTAGCTGTGTGACCCCAGGCAAGTCACAACTCATTGCCTTGCAAACCCCCCCCTAAAACCCCCAAAAGGTGGGGAGGGAGAATCTGCCAGAATCTGGGATTTTCAGAGTTGTCTTAGGTCTTGCCATATGAGGTGGAAAGGGCTGTTTGCGTGCGTGCATGCGTGTGTGCGTGTGTGCGTGTGTGTGTGTGTGTGTGTGTGTGTGTGTGTGTGTGTATACGCCTGCCCAATTTCTCCTACTGTTCCAATCTGAACCAAATTCCCCTCTGCTACCCACTAAGGGTACCAGCACTCTTTATCCCTGAAGGAAAAAAAATATGCTCTCCATCATTGTAGGAGAAATAGTGGCATCCAAAGTGGCAAAATTATGAAGTTTGGAAAATTTACTTTCTTTGGAGACGACCTCCTCTCTGCTTATATGACCTTCATTTACACTTATTCATCAGATGACCCCATCAACCTGAAGGGAGGTTGGGAAAGACCAGAGTTCAAATTCAGGCTCTGACACTTGTCTTTCATGGGCCTATGGTTGAATGACCACCTCCTTGAGCCTTACTTTCTTTGTTCATATTAGAGGAGTGTGGCAATAATGCTCAGAGCACATAATTCAAAGGGCCATGGTGAAGGCTCAGTGAGACGATTAAGCACTTTGCAAACTTTAAAACAGAGCTCAATCTTCTTGTGAAGTTATTTTTTAATCATGTCCCACTTTTCAGTGACCCGTCTGGTCATTTTTTTGGCAAAGATACCAGAATGATTTGATATTTCCTTCTCCAGCTCATTTGCAGAGGAAGAAAGTGAGGCAAACAGTTAAGTGACTTGCCCAGGGTCACACAGCTCACAATAATCTGATTTGAACCCATGAAGATGAGTCTTCTTGATTCCAAGACATCCTCTAACCACTGCACCACCCAAGCTGTGCAATGTACTCTTTATACATTGTGTTTATTTTGTATATGCTTATTTATGCATTCCTTATTTCTTCTGATAAAGTATAAGCTTTTCAGGGCATCTAGCTGGTGTAGTGGATAGAGCACTGGCCCTGTTAATGAACTCAGGAGGACCTGAGTTCAAATCCAGCCTCAGACACTTAATAATTACCTAACTGTGTGGCCTTGGGCAAGTCACTTAACCCCATTGCCTGGCAAAAATTTTTTTTAAAAAAAGAATGTAAGCTTTCTAAGGGATCCCCAGTCTGGTACTGTGTAGGGACTTAACAAATGGTTGTCGATAGATGAATAAATGTCACTTATTGTCATTTTAGCCTGCATTTTCAGCTAGACTGCAAGCTTCCTCAAGGTGGGAGATGCTGTTGTTTGTCTTCCTCCTGGAGCCTCTGCATCACTTTGCACCTATCTGATAGATGGTATCTGGAAATCATCAGTGAGATAGATGGAGAGTCAGGCAGACAGAGGGATGGGAACTCTGGTTTTTGTTTATTTACTTGCTTTTCATCCAGGGCCTAGGAAGAGATAGTTTGATAGGAAAGGAAAGGAAGGGAGGGAGGGAGGAAGGAATGAAGGAGGAAAGAAGGAAAGAAGGAAGGAAGGAAGGAAGGAAGGAAGGAAGGAAGGAAGGAAGGAAGAAAAGGAGGGAGGGAGGAAGGAAGGAAGGAAGGAAAGGAGGGAGGAAGGAAGAGGGTGGGAAGGAATGGAGGTAGGGAGAAAAGAAAGAAATGAAGGAAAGGAAGGAGGAAAGGAAAAGGGAAAGAAGTGATGAAGGGAGGAAAGAAAGAAACAAAGGAAGGGAGGAAGGAAGGGAAAGATCAAAGAAGTAAAGGAGGGAGGAAGGAAGAGAGGGAGCAAAGAAGGAAAGAAGAAAAGAAAGCAGGGGAAGAATGAAGGAAAGGAGGGAGGAAGGAGAAAGGGAGGGAGGGAGATGTTAATGATGATGAGAGATGTCACAAGCTGACCTGGCACTAAGACTGGCAGGAGGCATGAGCTCTTCAGGTACCCCTTGCAGATAATTGGCAGCTGCTGTGATGGCAGCTCATGGCTTCAAAATGAGACTTCCCATCTTCTGGGGCATGACTGTCAAAAACTCTTTTCATTTGTGTGTTTTTTCCCCCAGCCAGCAACTCTGATGTTCCCAGTGCCTTTGAAACCCGCTGTTTGAAACTCCGTTCCCTTCCCATCTCCAAGGCCCCTGATGTCCCCACTCCACTGAGTTATCCAGAGCCGCCAACAGGGTATTATGGCACAGGGAGGAGGGTTTTTGCTCTGATGGAAGTTCTTAGAATTTTTCTTAGAGCTGAGGAGGTGGTCACATGGACAGGGAGTCTGTAAGAGGGTCAAGGAGGGCATTGCTGGGGTCAGAAAGGTTGCAATGAGAGGAAAAAGGCTTTAGCAGGGTCAAAGAGGTTAAAAAAATCAACTTCACTAGCACAAGAGGGGGGATGGCAGGGTTAAACAGTTTGTCTGAAAAAGAGCTAGAGGTTCTGCAAGACTGCTAGTCTAATCTGAGTTATCTGAACATGGATGCTGCCAAGACCTCAACCTCCAGTATCAAGGAAAGAAGATAGTCCTGCCAAAGACAGCCCTGGTCAGACCCTTATCTCCACTGGTGTTCCAAAAGATGATTAAGCTTCTGGGGGCAGCTAGGTGGCTCAGTGGATAGAACATCAGTCCTGGAATCAGGAGGACCCGAGTTCAAATGCGACCTCAGCCATTTAATAATTGCCTAGCTACGTGACCTCGGACAAGTCACTTAACCCCATTGCCTTAAATAAATTTTGTTAAAAAAGCCTCTTGGCAGCTAGGTGGTGAGATAGTGCCTGGGGCTCCGTGCAGGAAGTCAGGAAAACTCATGTTCCTCAGTTCACATCCAACTTCAGACACTAGTTGTGTGACCTTGAGCAAGTCACTCAACCCTGTTTGCCTTAGTTTCCTCATCTATAAAATGAACTGGGGAAGGGAATGGCAAATTCCTCAAGTATCTTTGCCAAGAAAACACTCAGTTGGGTCATGAAGAGTCAGACACAACTGAACAATGGAGAAAAAACTTGTTGAAGTCAGGGAGTGGATTTTTGCCTTTACTAGAATCTCCTGTGCTTAGTGGACATATGCCGATACATAGTGAGCACTTAAGAAATGCTTATTGATGGAGTGGCTGATTTCTTGCTGTTGTGGCTTTAGATGGACACTGCTAATGTCCAGAGTCCAGAGAGTAGGAAGGAAGTGTAGGAGGACCAGGAGGCTATGCCAGAGGCAATGTTTCAGGAGGAAAAGGAGTAGTCAGTAGGGTGTAGCCGAATGAGGGAGGTTGTAACAGGGACCAGGAAGGTGTAACAGAGTTAGAAGGGTGTAATTAGGTCATAGAGGCTGGGAGAGGAGCAGGAAAGTTGTGATAGGGCCAGGTTGGGACTTAACAACAGGGCTTAGAAAGGCTATAACAAGATCAAAGAAGTTTCAGCAGAGTCAGGAAGCTGAATGAGTCAGAGAAGTTATAATAGGATCACAGAAGATAGAATATGGTTAGAGAGACTATAATGGGATGAGAAGAGGTGTGTCAGGTTCAGCAAAAGTGTAATGGGGCTAGAGAGACTGTAATCGGGTCAGAGAGGGTGTATCATGTCAGAAAAGCTGTAACATGATCAGAGAAGTTTTAGGAGGATTAGAAGGCTGTATCAGAGACAGAGAAGTTAGAACTGATTCAGAGAAGGTGAGAGAAAGTGTTAACAGGGTCAGAAAAGGTGTAACAGGGTTAGAAAGGGTGAAATGGGGTCGGAGAGGGTATAAAATGGATAACAGCATTAGAGAAAACTAATAGGGTCAGAGAAGGTGTAAAAGGTGTAATCGGGTCAGAGAGGGTGGATCAGTGTCAGAAAAGCTGTAACCTGATCAGAGAGGAGTCAGGAGCCTGGATCGGAGACAGGGAGGATATAACTGAGTCAGAGAAGGTGTATAAGGGTGAGAAAAGGCATAATAGACTCAGAAAAGATGTAATAGGATTAGAAAAGCTGTTACAGGGTCAGAGACATTGTCTCAAAGATAGAGAAAATTGTCACAGGATCAGAGAAGGTGTCTCAGGTTCAGGAAAGGTATGACAGAATCGGAGACAATGTAAAAGCTATAATAGGGTTAGAAAGATCTGGAATAGGGCCATGGGGGACTGTAATATGTCACAGAGGTGTAAAGGAATCAGAGAGGGTGAAATAGGTTCAGAGAGGTGTAAAAGGTTGGAGTCAGAGAGGGCTATATTATGGCCACAAAGGGGTAAAGGAGGCAGGGAAGATGTACCAGAATCAAAAAGACTGTATGAAAAACAGAAAGATTATTCCAGAACCAGAGAAGGCATATCAGGTTCAGAAAAGGTGTACTAGGGTCATAGAGGCTGTAAGAGGGTCAGGGACATTATATCAAATTTAGAAAAGCTGTAACATGATCAGAGACGTTCTAGGAACATCAGGAGGCTTATCAGAGACAGAGAGGTTATAACAGGGTCAGAGAAGGTGTAATCGATTCAAAAGGGGTACAACACAGCCAGAGAGGCTGTAAGAGGGTCAGAGAGACTATAACAGGGTCTGAAAAGGCTGTCAAAAAAGGTGTGACAGGGTCAATGAGGCTGTACCAAGATCAGTCTTGTATTAGTGTGGTCAGAGAAGATGGACCAAGGTCAGAAAGGCCATCTCTGTCTGACAACACTTGGTGGCCTTCAGAGATCCAAGGCTGGATTTCTTAATATCTGGGCTCTGGGGAAAGGGGGAGAGACTGAATGGCCAATGGGGAGGTTCATACCCTCTAGCTAGGGCTGTTCAGTTATCAAGCAATGCTATCCCTGTTCTTATTAGAACTTCACATCCCTCTTCCCCCATCCACATCCACAAACCTCCCTATATCCGGGGAGCTCTCCTCCCAGCAGTCTATTTTCTGGTGATGTCTAAAGTGGGGGCATGGGCCCTGCTTGGAGTTCCTGGCTTGTCTCCTTCTGGGTCAATCAATGATCACCTCAGTTACCCTGGTCCTCTCCAGACCATGGAGCTGTTAGGTCCTTCTTCTTCTGGCTCTACTTCTGACTCTCTGGACTTTGCTACCATGATGCCTCAGCTGTATGCTTACCCTGGACCAGCCCTTTGGTCCTCTTTTCCCTTTGGTGAGTTCCTCCTGAAATCTCCATTTTTGAGGAAATGACCCAAACTAGACAAACTCTATCCCTACTCTGGACTTTGCATCTTCCCCTGTTAGAACGGAATCTCTTTGCAGGCAGGGCCTATCTTTTTTGTTAGTATTTGTAACCTCTGTACTTAACACAGTGCCTGGTAAATCGTGAGTGCTTGATGATGATGTTTGTCCTTCATTCTCAAACAAAATCAGGACATCAGGGAGGTGATGCCATGACAAGCAAGTGAATTAGATTTGAGTGAGGGGGTCCTGGGCTAAGTCACAAATCTCACTTTCTCCTCTAGAGCTATCTAGGTCCAGTGGCCAGATATGAATCAGGACAACTGGAGATGCAAGGCAATCCTGTTTAAGTGACTTGCCCATGGTCACACAGCTAATAAGCGTAAAGTATCCGAGGTTGGATTTGAACTCAGGTTCTCCTGGCTGGTGCTCCATCCCAATGCTTATAAACTGGTTGTAGAGCAAGTGATGGCTTTGGCAGAAATGTGGAAGATACTTGAGAATCTGTTAGTGGGATCCTCCTATTTCACCCCCTCCCCTTCTTGTTCTTATTAGACCTTTACATCCCTCTTCCCTCATCCATATACAACAAACCTCTTCTAAGATACTGCCCTTCTCATCCATCTATCCCTTTCTTCATTCAATAAACATTTTATTTAAAAGCTATTTCCCAAGATTATACATATATATATATATATATATATATATATATATATATATATATATATATATATATATATATACTTGTGTAAGAGGGGACCAGGATTAGACATACCACAGTTTAATAAGGCAAGGTCCCTACTTTCAGGGAGGTCATAGTTTGGGGGAGATAGCACAGGCACAGGTAAAGGAAATGAGAAAGAACATGGGTGGATGGCCTTGGCAGGAAGGACTATCCCTCCCTCTTACTCCCTCCCCCTCTTCCCATCCTCCTTCCTCAAGGTCATGGTCCAATTAGTTTTCTTGACAGGAAGAGGCTGCTGCCTCCAGAAGGCCTCTGGGAGCCCACCATTCCCTTCCCCTCCCCCCTGCCAGACTGGAACAGGATGGAGAAATCTTGCATCTTTAAAATGAAAATATCACATCCCCACAGCAGTTGGGGGTGGGTGGAAGTAGGGGTAGGGGGCAGGAGATGGAAGAGGCAGGGTTGGAATTCTGGTTGCCAGGGAAACAGCAGCTTAGACCAATGAGGAAATCTGCCAGACTCAGCGGGTGGGACCAGAAGTAGGCATCAGCAGAGCCAGGGAAAGGGAGGGCTGGGTGTGACAGGGACAAGGACAGAGAAGGAGCAGAGAAGGAAGAGAGGAAGACCATGCCCCCTGCCTCCCTCCTACTGACATCTGCTCCCGAGGTTTTAACTTTCTCCTCTTTACAGATAGACGGTGTCCAAAGCAACTTCTCAGTGATTAGAGAGATAGAGATAGAAGATACCTAGAGGCCTCTTGGAATAATAGGGAAGGGGGCATTTCTTTAAAGCTTGCAAAACACATTCCCTCATTTGAGCCTCATAGTGGACCTGGGAGGGAGATGCTTATATCACAGATGAGCAAACTGAGGCTGAGACAGAGGCTAAGATATTATTTTTAGCTACCTTTTAGGTACCACTATGTGCCATCATTTTACAATTAATACTTGATTTAATTCTCACCACAACCTTGGTGCTGTTATTGTAGATAATGAAACTGAGGGTGAGAGCATCTTCATACTACTATTATTCTTATTATCGTCTACAATTTATATGGCATCTATTATGTTTCAGGTTAAGCAGTTCAGATGTATCGCATTTGATTCCCACAGCATCCCTGGGAGGTAGCTGCTATCGCTATCCATGTTTTACAGATGAGGAAACTGAGGCAAACAGAGACAAAACAGAAGTGACTTGCCCCAGACCACACGGCTAGTATGTGCCTGAGGCAGGATTTGAACTCAGACCATTCTTGACTTTGAGCAGCTAGGTGGTTCGGTGGCTAGAGTATCACTCCTAGAGTCCAGAGCATCTGAGTTCCAAACAGACCTCAGACACTTATTAGCTGTGTGACCTTGGGCAAGTCACTTCATCCTGCTTGCCTCAGCTTCCTTAAATGTAAAATGAATGGATGAAGGAAATGTCAAACCACTCCAGTATCTATGCCAAAGAAAATCCCAAATGGGGTCATGGACCTGACTGAAGTGATTCAGACTCTATGCTTTATCCGCTGTACCACCTTGTTGCCACCAAGTCCAATCCCCTCATTCTATAGAAGAGTGTGACAGGAACAAGGACAAACAGAGATGAAGTGACTTACCCTGGGACACCCAGTTAATATGAGTCTGAGGCAGGATTAGATCGCAGGCCATGCTGAGTTTTAGTGAAGTTAAGTCTCTAACTTAAGGTCATATAAGTTGTTAAATATTAAATATCAGAGTCAAGATGCAAGGTAGTGTGACTCAAGACATAATAGTGAAGGACTTAGAGTTGGGGGAAGACCTGAGTTCAAGTCCTGCCTCAAGGCACTTACTAGGTGTTTGATTCTGGGTTATCCCTAAATTGGGCTGTTGGATTCGATGGGCCTGAGATCTCTTCTAGCCCCAGATCCCTTCCTCAGGGATAAGAGGCTTGGCACTCCAACAATCTGAAAGATCTGCATAAAACTTTTTGGCCCTCCATTTGTAACATAGAAGTCTGAATCATTTCTTTTTTTCCTCTTATGGGGGTGTTTATAGTATCTTATAAAATTTGAATTAATTATTTGGTCATAGGCTTTGTGTTATCTGCTGGCCTTTCTTTGTTGTCCTTTGGCTACCACAAAATTTCCTAAAGTTCCCATTTAATTTCTTGTGCTGACTCATGATACATTGAAAACTTGATGGAGAAAGTCACAATGTGGAGGGATTAACTGTATTTTTTCTTTTCTTTTATTTAGTATTTTATTTTCCTCCAGTTATATGTAAAATTTTCTAACATTCATTTTTAAATCTTTGAGTTTCAAATTCTCTCCCTCCCTCCCCACTTACCCTCATTGAGAAGGTAAACACTTCAATATAGGGTGGTCATGCAAAATATTTCCATATTAGTCAAGCTGTTAAAGAAAGTGTCGGTCAAAAACCCTTATGGAAAATGAAGAAAGTAAAAAAAAAATTATGCTTCAATCTGCATTAAGACACTATCAGTTCATTCACTGGAGATGGATAGCATTTTTCATCATAAGTCTTTCAGAGTTGACTTGGATCATTGTATTGCTGAAAATAGCTAAACTATTCACAGCTGATCCTTTTATAATATTGCTAGGACTTTGTACACAGCACATTTCACTTGCATCAGTTCATGTCTTTCCAGGTTTTTCTGAGAGCATCTTGCTCATCATTTATTATTGACAATAATATTTCATCATAATCAAATACCACAATTTGTTCAGCCATTCCCCAAATGATGGCATTCCCTTAATTTCCAATTCTTTGCCATCAGAAAAGAGTTGCTATAAATATTTTGTACATATTTTAAAAAATCTCTTTTGGTCTATTTTGAGACCTAGAACTAGTATTTCTAAGTCAAAGGTTAGGCATGCCTTTTGGGCATAGTTCCAAATTGTTCTAGAGAATGAATCAGTTTATAACTCCATCAACAGTGAATTAATGCATCATTTTTTTTCACATCCTCTCTAACATATGTCATTTTCTTTTTCTGTCCTATGAGCCCATCTAAATGTATGAGGAAGTATCTCATAATTCTTTTAATTTGCAATTCTCCAATCAATTAGGGAGTGAGAGTAGTTTTTAAATATGGCTATAAATGGTTTGATTTATTCATTTGAAAACCATTCATATCTTTTGCTCATTTATCAATTGGAGAATGATTCTTATTTTTATAAATTTGACTCAGTTTTCTATGTGAAGTGAGGTCTTCAAATTTTGTTTCAAAATTTTTTTCACAGTTACAATTACTAATTGTATTTCCCTCAATCCTGATTCTGTTCTCCCCCATTTATTCTATTCTCTCTCCTTTCATCCTGTCCCTCCTCAAACGTGTTTGCTTCTGACTGCTCTTCCCCCAATCTGTTCTCTCTTCAGTCACCACCCTGCCATTGCCTTCTCTTAGCTCCTTCTCTCATTTTCCTTTAGGATAAAATAGGTTTCTATACCCAGTTAAATGGGTACATTATTCCTCTTCAAGTCAGTTCTGATGATAATAAAGTTCACTCAATGCCCTTTATTTCCCTCCTCTTCTGCTCCACTGTAAAATCTTTTTCTTGCCTCTTTTATCTGAGATAATTTACCTCATTCTACCTCTTCCTTTTTCTTTCTCATCCCTTAATTTTATTTTTAGATATAATCCCTTCATATTCAACCTTTACCTTTGCCCTCTGACTGTATATGTATATGTACATATACAGTATACATATACTGTATATATACATATACAGTATATATACATATACAGTATACATATACTATATATATACATATACAGTATACATATATATGTATACACACACGCACATATATATATATATATATATATATACATATATATATATATTCCTTTTAGTCTATCCTAATAATGAGAGAGTTCTTATGAGTTACTAGTTTCATTTTTCCATGTAGGAATGTAAAGTCCCTTATAAAGGGATTTTATTAAGTCCCTTACAATTTCTTTTTCTTGTTTTATCTTTTTATGCTTCTCTTGAGTCTCATATTTGAAACTCAGATTTTCTATTCATCTCTGGTCTTTGTATCACGAATGCTTGGAAATCCTCTATTTCATTGAAAATCCATCTTTTTCCACTGAAGGATTATACTCAGTTTTTCTGGGAAGTTAATTTTTGGCTGTAATCCTAGCTCCTTTGTCATCTGGAATGTCATACTTCAAACCCTCCATTCCTTTAATGTAAAAGCTTCTAAGTCTTGTGCTATCCTGACTGTAATTGAACAGTTTCTTCCTGGCTGCTACAACATTTTCTCTTTTACCTGGGGGCTCTAGAATTTGGCTATAATAATCCTGGGAGTTTTCATTTTGGTATTTCTTTCAGGAGATGATTGGTGGATTCTTTCAATTTCTATTTTACCCTCTGATTCTAAAATATAAGGTCAATTTTCATTGATAATTTCTTGAAAGATGATGTCTAGGCTCTTTTTTTCTTGATCATGACTTCCAGGTAATCCAATCATTTTTAAATTATCTCTTCTGGATCAATTTTCCAGGTTAATTGGTTTTCCACTGAGATACTTCACATTGTCTTCTATCTTTTATACTTTTGGTATGTTTTATTGTTTCTTGATTTCTTATAAAGTCATTAGCTTCCATTGTCTTGATTCTAATTTTTAAGGAATTATTTTCTACAGTGAACTTTTGTACCTCCTTTTCTATTTGGTCAATTCTATTTTTTTAAAGTTTTATTTCCCTTCAGTGAAATTTTTTTCCTTCTTTTACCATTTGATCTAGTCTATCTTTAAGGTGTTATTTCTTCAAATGTGTGTGTGTGTGTGTGTGTGTGTGTGTGTGTGTGTGTGTGTGTGTGTGTATGTCTCCTTTACTAAAGCTGTTGAATTATTTTTCATGATTTTCTTGCATCACTCTCATTTCTCTTCCTAATTTTTTCCTCTATCTCTCTTACTTGAATTTAAAAATCCTTACTGTGGTCTTGTGTGGCCTGGGACCAATTTTTATTTTTTCTTGAGGCTTTGAAGTTTCAATTTTTTTGAACTTTTTGAAATTGAAGTTTCAATGTCATTATCTTCTTCTGAGGGTATGTTGCTCTTCTTTGTCACTATAGTGAGTTTCTATGGTCAGATTTTTTTTCCTCATTTTTTTTTTGCTCATCTCCCCAGCCTAGTATTTTACTTATAACTCTTTGTCAAAGTGGGGCTCTGTTTCCAGGGTGGAAGACTTACTATCTCAAGTTGTGGGGTTTTGTGCAGATGTTTTCAGAGATATTTTAGGGACCTGTAAGTTTTCAGTTTTTTTAAGATGTAATGATCTAAAGAAAAGTGTGTTTACTATCTTTCTGACCTATGTTCCTGCAGGTGAGTTGCACAAACACTCTTTTCTGTCTTGGAACTATGCTCTACTGCAGCAGCAAGCTCTGGCATGCTAATCCCCCATCCTGGGATTGCCAGATCTGAGTTTAGGTAAAGCATTTAGAGTCCTGGCTTGGTGTAGCAAAGAGATCCCAATCATCTTCTGATCAGTTGTTCAACCCACTTACCATCTATGGGCTGAGACCTTTAGAAGCAGCAGTTGCTGCTTCTGATTCAGTGGCTCCCAAGACCTACTCTTGGTTTGTTGGGTCTAGGTCTGCCAATACTGGACTGTTCTCCACTCTCATACCAGTTTGACAGACCTTTCCTACTGATCTTATCAAATGTCTTGGGCTGGAAAGTAATGTCCCCCCCATCCTTTTGTGGGTTCTGTTGTTCCAGGAATTGTTTTATGGCATAATTTAAAGGTCTGCAGAGAAGTTTGGGGAGACCGCAGGTGAGTTGCTACATCTTGGCTCAGCATCTGATAACTGTGTTTCAAGATGGTCCTCGGCTGGCTCATTCTCTTGACTTTTTCACCTCCCTTCTCCCCTTCCCCTTTCCAGTTCCCTTTTATATGTTGTCTCTCCTCAGAATGTAAATCCCTTGAAGGTAGGTGCAATCTTGATGATTGTTTTAATGTATATCTGAGCACTTAGCACATGGTGAGGTGCTTAATGCATGTCTGTCTGTCTATTGCCTGGGGACTACTGGCCATAGAACCAAGCCCTCTCCTTGCCTCCTTGTGACCCAGGGACACTAGTCTTACTGCCTTGTCCTTTTGCTTGTCTATTGAACCACAAGAATCAGCATATATAAAGCAGTGATGCTTAGTTCTTAATAATCCCCCATTAATAACCCCCCCCCCCCAGTAACAATACTGCATTAAGTGCAGGGGATACAAAGATAAAAACAGAACAATCTCTGCCCTCAGGGAGCTTGCATTTGCTGGAAGGAGCAGACAACATATTTACAGAGAAGTAAATTCAAAACATTTTCAGAGTTTAATACAAAGTAATTTTTTTTTTTGGCAGGGGGAAAGATGTGTACTAACAACCAAGGGGTTCGGGAAAAGCCTCCTTGGAGTTAGGAAATACTTGAGCTAAATCTTGAAGGATGAGAGGGATTCTAAGCAGGTAGTATAGTACTCTGAGTCTTCTTGACTCAGCTTCAAATTCAGCCTCAGACACTTTCTAACTGGGCAAATCACTTCCTCCTGTTTGCCTCAGTTTCCTCATCTGTAAAAATGGGCTGTAGAAGGAAATGACAAACCTCTCTAGTATCTTTGTCAAGAAAGTCTCAAATGGTTGAACATGAATAAACACCAACAATGGGGGTTCTAAGAAGCAGAGGTGAAGATTGAGGACATTCTAGGTAGGAGCCTGTAAAACTTGAAGAAGCAGGAGATGGAATGTTGAGTTTACCTGGATTTAGGCCTGAAAGAGTACATTGGAAATCAGAGGACTTGGGTTCAAATCTTGCCTGTGTCACTCCTTGTAGTTCCTTGGATAAATCACTGAATGTTTCTTGGCTTCAATTTTCTCATCAGTCAAATGAAGGGGTTGGGTTGAATGATCCTATGGTCATTGTTATTTAACTTTCCTGGTCCTTCAAAACAAGAGGGTTGAAATGGGTAGCCTTTAAGGGCCCTCCTAGTTCTAAACCAATGACCTTCATGACTGTCACTTAATCTCCTATAATCTCAGCTTCCTCATCTATGATAGAGACAGGCTAGATATTCTTTAAAGACTGATCCTCTGGTTTTTTCCAAGGGCCAGCAAACAAAGGAGTTTATCTTATATCCTAAAGTCAATCCTTCCTGTCCAGGGTGAATTTCTTTCTCCAGAGGTCTTATCCCTGACCTGCCTTGGTGCGCCCGACAATGGTCTTAGGCATCTCCACTCAAAATCCGCTGCCCAAGAGGAGGAAGAGAAAAATCTATCTCATCTTTTCAAGAGGGCTTAAAAACATCTTAGGAAAATCTTATCAGTTGGGATAAGATCCCTTTGTCAGAAACACAATGCAGTTTGTCTCTCTGGCCCCACAAATGCTTTTGATAGCTTTCCTTTGATAGTTATTTTTTCCATTTCTCTTTGATTCTCCCCCTCACTCACCCCCTTCTCTTTCATCACCATTGCCTATAAATCCTTCCCCTGGTAGAGATTAGAGCAGGAATGAGTGATAGATGCTGTCAGTAAGGGGAGCTAATTTTACCCCTGATAATGGCTGGCTGATTTATAGAGACTTTGCAGAGCCGAAGCAGATAGATACTAAGGGCTGGTTGGCCCGTTTGATCACCTACACTGGAGTGTTGGGCCAAAGGACCTACATGAGCTAATTCAGGCCAAAGAACCTTATAGGAATGGACCAGACCCATGTGTGAGGATGATCAAGGTCAGGGTGTCATATGGAGAAGGAGAGAAACAAGCATGAGTGAGGAGTGGATAGGGAATGGGGTTGGGGAAACCAGGCTGGGGAAACCATTCAGAAGTGCGCTAAGGTGGGAGACTGTATAGGTGGACCAAACCAGAGCCTGCTTGTGGATCTATCTGGCAAGGGGACTGCATGGGAATGGACCAGGGCAGGAAACTGCATGTGTGTAGACCAGATGAGGGATACTGCTGGGATGGATTAGGCTGGAGGATGACGTGAGGATATATCAAGGTTGCAGAACTTGCAGGGATGCACCAGGCCACGGACCACATGGGACGCATCTGACTCGTGCAATCCACGGACAGGCAGTTGTGTGGATAAGGGTAGGCCAGGCCAGGGAACCACAATGGGAAGGATCAGACTAGATGATTCTAAAGGGATAGATTAGATTTGGGAACCATATGGGGAGGGATGCAGGAGCCCAAGGGATTACATGAGGATGGATTAGGGAACCAAGTTGGATTTGGGGTGGGGTGGGGAGAGGGCTACTATTTGACTAGGTATAGGGAGAAAAGAACTAAGATCATAATCTTTTTTTTTTTAGAGCAGTCCTGGGGAGCCCCTTTTCTCCCTCTCATTCATCTCCATCCATTTTTCCCTTTAGTCTTCATCATGCCTTTAGATAGGTACTGGAGGTACCAAAGCTGCCTAATCTCCTTATAAACCTCCATCTTTATTATACATCTGCTCCACCCCCACTTCCCCAGTTTTGATTTCAGTGGGTTTAGCTATGAGTGATGAGATTACCTGGCCCAGGGACCTTAACACACCTCATCAAATGCTAGGCTTTCATGGAGCCAAAGGGGAATATGCTGAGCCCCCCATGGACATGCTTTCCTCTCTTCTGTCTGGGTTTTACCTTAGCCCTGGCCTCAGTTGTACTTCTCGCTTTGACCCAGGTTCCCAACTGAAACCTATTTCTGTCCCAGAATATCTCTTGACTGCTATCCTAAACAAATCTCTGGCCTTGATCCCAGAATAAACCAGGCCAAGCCCAGCACAAAATCAGTCTGGAGGGTAGAAGGGACCTCAAAGGCATCTGATCCAATGGAAAATGGACTGAGAAAACCATTTCTACAATGCCCTGAAGTAGTCATCCAACCTTTTCTTGGAGACTTGCAGTGAGCGCCAATCCTTCAGGCTCTCATTCTACCCATAGACAGCAGATTTTCCTGCCATCAAGTTGATCATTGCTTCTTTGTAAGGTTTCCCCTCCTTACTCCTCATTCTCCTTTTGGGGCCAGATAGAACAAAGCTAATTCCTCTTCCATATGGCAGCCCTACAAATACCTAAAGACAATTGGCATAATGCTGACTTCAATACTAGATGCATTTCACTGTTTTTGGTTTTGTTTTTAGGTTTTTGCAAGGCAATGGGGTTAATGGCTTGCCCAAGGCCACACAGCTAGGTCATTATTAAGTGTCTGAGACCATATTTGAACCCAGGTACTCCTGACTCCAGGGCCGGTGCTCTATCCACTGTGCCACCTAGCCACCCCGCATTTCACTGTCCTTGAGGGTCCTAGAATGATCCTTGCCCAGGACTGACCACTAATCTCTGACTTCACCATCATGACCCTCAGATTGGATAATGACTCAGACAGCACTGACCTCAGCTGACTGAGGCTGCCAGGTTGTGCCATAGTTCATTGTTCATAGGAAGACCTGAGTTCAAATATAACCTCATATACTTGATCAGCTGGTTGATCTTGGACCACTTAATCTCTGTTTGCCTCAGTTTCTTCAACTGAAAACTAGAAATAGTAATACTAATAGCGCCCACCTCTCGGGATCATTGAGAAGATCAAATGAGATCTATTTGTAAAGCATTTGGCATATTGGCTGGTGCATACTTGTTTGTTGTTTTTGTTGTTTGTCCTTTATTCTGGAAGAAGACCGTGATACCAAGACATGCAAGAGAACTGGATTTGAGTGAGGGGGGCTGTGCTAAGTCACCAGTCTCACTTTCTTCTCCAAAGCCATCTGTATCCAGTGACCAGATAGGAATCAGGATGACCGGAGATGGCCGTGGATGCAAGGCAATCAGGGTTAAGTGACATGCCCAGGGTCACACAGCTAGTAGGAGTTGGGTTTCTGAGGCTGGATTTGAACTCAGATTCACCCGACTCCAGGGCTGGTGACACCAGACATTATGATACCATGTGGCTATCCCTGGTATACAGTACCTGAATAATAAATACTTTTTCTATTTTCTTCCTATTCCCCCCATTTTATTTGGGCTTTGTATGTCCAACTTTTAGCTCTTAGTATCTGGACTTTGGCACTCAGGATATATTTAGTGATGGCTGTGATTCCAGTGAATCTATGATAAAAGATACTTCCTACCCTTCGGGAGAAGGGAATGGACTTATATGCAGAAAAAGATACACATGTTTGGACATGACCAATGTTGGAATTTGTTTTGTTAGACTGACTTTGTTATAAGGGTTTTGTTTTTCTTTTTTCTTTTTTTTTTCAGTGAAAGAGAGGTGGGAAGGAGGAAAAAAAACATGCTTGATAATTGAAATAGAATTTAATCTTCTAAATAAAAGTTAATTGATGAAGTCCTAATTTCAGTCCCATAAGCCCTTGACCTCAGACTGAGCCCCGAGCCTCCAAAAGATCTCTGGTTTCAGACTAAGCTTTGACTTTAACCCTGCACTGATTGATCCCTGATGTTAGTCATAGACTAACTTCTGATCTTGACCCCGGCCTGAGGCCTGATTTCCACTACAGACTGAACACTGACTTCAACCCTCCACTGACCCCCACTCCCAGTTCGAACTCTGACCCCGACTTCAGCCACAGACTTAGCCAAGATCAGATGTCAGAAAAGTCCAGACCCCATCTCAGAGGTCTCTCTCTCTCTCTCTCTCTCTCTCTCTCTCTCTCTCTCTCTCTCTCTCTCTCTCTCTCTCTCCCGGAGAGGAACAAGGGGAGAAGGAGCACTTTTGTCTGGTTCAGGATCATGGTGGGATCTCCAGGCTTAACAGAGAAGAAACCTTGGGGTTTGTGTCTGCGAGTGACCAAGGGCCCAAAGCAATGAGCTTGGAGCTTGTTTTGGGGGTTTCTCCTGCTTTGGGGGCTTGTCCTACTCTGCCAGGCTTTTCTGGGATGAGACGTTGCTTTGTGGGCTGTGGGAGGGGGAACAGGGAGGGAGCAGTGTCTGTGGTACACCCTGGGCATCTCCCCAGGGGATAGGTAGGAGCTACCTGGGCTCACAGCAGGAGTGTGGATGCTGGGGGCAGAGAGTGGGTAGAAGGGAGCAGCAGCTCAGAGAAGCCAAGAACCTTGTACAACTGTGATTTAGCTTTAATTAGCTTCCTGTTGTTCCCTAAGCTGCATAGCCGGGAGGCCCAGAGAGGGTTGGAAGAGCTGGAGGGAAGCCAGGCCCGAGGACTGAGAGATCCTAGCAGGTGGCCAAGGCCAGGGCCCCTACTCTGGGCCTCATGGTCTGGCCATCTTGGAACAAGGCTGTCTGATCCTGTAAGGCCAGAAAAATCCAGTTGAGTTCAATGAGCATTAATTAACCATTTACTTTCTTAAGTATTGGACCTCTGGTTTCAGTGACATAGGGTCCCAGGTAAGGAAACCCTCTCTGGCAATGCACCTTCTATAGAGAAGGCTGCTGAGACTTTAAATGAAGGTAATGAAGCCTGGCTTTGTCTGAGGCTGAGCTAGAACTTGGCTCTTCCTCATTGGAAAGATGGCTTTCTATCTCTATCAGAATGCAATATTTGCATGGGACTTTTAAAGTTTGCAAATACTTAACTAATCCAAGTCTCAGTTTCTTCATCTGTAAAGTAGAGAACTCAATGACTTCTAAAATTCCTTCTAGCTCTGACTCTATGATTGGATGATCTGACACATACACACACATATATAATATTTTTGCCCTTCATTCTTAAAGACCATGACATCAGGGAGGTGAAGCCATGACAAGCATGCGAATTGGATTTGAGTGAGGGAGGCTGAGCTAAGTCACCAGCCTCACTTTCTCCTCCAGAGCCATCAGGATCCAGTGACCAGATATGAATCAGAAGATGGGAGATGGCTCTGGATGTGAGGCAATCAGGGTTAAGTGACTTGCCCAAGGTCACTCAGTTGTCTCAAGTCAGATTTGAACTCCTGTCCTCCAGACTCTAAGGCCAGTGCTCTTCCATTGTACCACTCAGCTGCCCCAAGAGACAGCTAGGTGATGCAAGTGTATAGAAAATTGTACTTAAAGTCAGGAAGACTTGAGCTCAAATACAGCCTCAGTTGTTTATATACACCCCCCCACACACAAATAGATAGATGATAGATAGATAGATAGATAGATAGATAGATAGATAGATAATTTGAGTTTCAATCCTGCTAGAGGGGGTGAAATTATTATCCCTGTTTTACAGATAAGATACTGAATGACTTTCCCAAAGTCCCATAACTGGTATGTGTCTGGGATTTGATCAGAAATCATGAATCTAAGTCCAATACTTTATGTACAATATTATATTGCTTTAGTCTGCTCCCTCAGAACTGGGGCATTAATCTCCTTCAGTCTCAGTTTTCTCATCTACAAAATGGAATTATTAATAATACTTTCCTTCTAGGGTTGTCATGAGGATCAAATGACATGATATTTGTAAAACTGTGAACTGCCAAGGACATACAAAGGCTCTTTTTTATTATCGATAGTGGAGGTAAAATGGCCTCTCCCTCGGTCAATACTTAATAAATACTTGTTGAATTGAACAGCCTGGAGGATAGGAAAGGATGGAAGAATCTGAAAAGAGAATGAAGAACACAGAGTGTGAGAGCTAGGGTAAATAAAACAATGAGGGATGCTGAGGGGCAGGAGATTGTGAACAGTGAGCAGCATTTTAGAATTCAAGGTTGTTGAGGTGGAAGGGTTCTGGGTGATGGGCAGAACTAAGGTTCAATCTTCCTTTTGGTTGGCTGAGGAAAAGATAGGGGTAATGGGTGACTCTTGTCTTGCCACCGGACTTCAATGACTCTGGAGGAGAGAGTGAAACTAATGATTCTGAGCAGCTCTGCTTCCCTTAAACCCAACTTGCAAGCAAGTTAAGACATCACCCTTGGGATATCATTAATCCTTGCAAAGAATGAGAGATGAGGAGCAGCTAGGTATTGCAGTGGATAGAGCTCTGGCCCTGTAGTCATAAGGACTTGAGTTCAAATTTGGGCTCAGACACCTAATAACTTATATAGCTGTGTGACTTTGGGCAAGTCACTTGACACCATTGCCTTGTAAACCTCCCCCCCCCCAAAAAGAAGGAAAGGTGAGGGGCAGCCATGTGTCACAGTGCATAGAGCACTGGCCCTGGAGTCAGGAGAACCTGAGTTCAAATCCAGCCTCGGACACTTAATACTTACTTAGCTGTATGACCTTGGCCAAGTCACTTAACCCCTTTGCCTTGCCAAAAAAAAAATGAAAGGTGAGCAACAGCAATAAGTGGTCATGGGATTTGAGGTAGATTAACTGGGAGGTCAGGAGGTTTGAAGGGTCATCCATAGAAATGTTAATGTCTCCAAGATTGGAGTGGAGAGAAGGAATCTGAGCCAAGGACTGAACTACTGAGGGAAGAGCCCCAGCGACCTGAAGATCAGGAGATGAAAGCAAGACTAATCAAGGTGGCAGGAAATAATAGGATAGCATGAACTCCAGAGGAGAAATTGCTAAACAAAAATAGCAGAGAAAAGCCTTGAAAGTCATCATGGTGAGCAAAGAAGGTGTGTGCCCATTTCTCCCCTGGGTGTATGGCTCAGGAGTGTTGATGTGCACCATATCAGAACTAGCATTGGAGAAAGTAGCAGGGGGGAAAGACTGGTTTCCACAAAAGCTGGAAGATGGAAGGAGTATAAGAAAAAAGAGATGCGGAATGAAGGGATATTTATTAATGACTGAACAAAGCTCCAGAGGGAACAGTAGAAGGGCAAGACAGAGGAAGATAGGTAGAAACCTCTAGCAGAGAGGTACGGCTAGGTTGGCTATTGGTAAGAATGGGGCATGGTGCAGGAACCCAGGGGAGATGTCGCCACCTAGAAAGAACAAACCTGACTCATTAGGGAACAGGATGTAGGACTTTCCTGGCCCTGGGGCAGATGGAAGGCCGAGTAAGGAGGAGCTTGCAGACTATATTGGTTCCAAGGTTTTAATTAGAACTTTGGTCTATGATGGTGCGTGGGATGATGCTTCCTCAGTTGACTCTTCCAGGGAAAGGAGAGTCAAGGATTAAGGTGAGGCAGAGGGAGCTTACACTCTGGAATCTGAACACTCTGAACCTGAGCACCTGAATGAAAATTCCCCAGACATAAGTTGTTTGATCTCTCTTGTTTACTCATCAGAAAAAGGAATTAGTTGGACTAGGTGGTCTTGGAGGCCCTTCCTAGCACTAAATCTCTGAGCTGAGGAGGATTTAATGTTTGCAGGGCAGAGAATAATCCAGTTTGGCTAGACAGTAGGGCTCAGGAAGAGGAGTGGTTTGAGATAATTGGACAGCTAAGAGCACCAGACCTCAAATCAGGAAGGACTGAGTTCAAATTCAGCCACAGACACTTCCTATCTGTTCGACCTTCATCCTGTTTGGCTCATTTCCTCATCTGTCAAATGAATTGGAGAAGGAAATGGCAAATGACTCCAATAAATTTTTGCTAAGAAAACTCCAAATGGGGTCATAGAGAGTCAGATACCACCAAACAACAGTAATGTGAGATAAAATAGGAAAGGGTGGAGGAGAGATCTTGGAAGTCTTCGTATGTTGTGTTTTGCTCAAGAGATAATAGAGAGCCATTGGAGGTTTGTTGTTTTTGTTTTTAGAGGAATAGTGATACGAGCAGGGAAGCATTAGGAAGATTTTACTGGCAAATGGACGGAGAAGGGGAAAAGTGAAGGTTGAAGGACCTATTAGAAAGCGGTCATGAGACAAAGCACCAGCCCTGGAGTTAGGAGGACCTGAGTTTAAATCCAGCCTCAGGCACTTAATAATAATTACCTAGCTGTGACCTTGGGCCAGTCACTTAGCCCCATTGCCTTGCAAAAAAAAAAAGGAAAAAGAAAAAAGTGATCCTGGGTAAGCAGCAAAAGGCTATTTTAGGGATTTTGAAGGGGGGAGAGGGGAAGGAAACAAACATTAGTTAAGTGCCTACTATATGCTAGTATTTAAAAAAGAACCCATCTCATTTGATCCTTACAATAAATCTGGAAGATAGATATATTATTTCTACTTTTTTACAGAGGAGAAAACTGGGACAGAGTGGAGGTAAATGACTTGCCCAAGGCCATATAGTTAATAAGCATTTTAGGGAGGATTTGAATTTAGGTCATCCTGACTCTAGGCTCAGTGCTCTAACAACTGCATCATCTAGTTACCTCTTGAAACAAGTTCATAGACTTGGGAATAAAAGGGCATATTTAATTAAGGACTAAACTTTCTGTATCACAGATCTCTGATAGTCTTGTAAAATTCTTTACAAAGACCCCTTTATAGAATTGTGCTTTTAAATAATTGAAAGAAATACTAAATTTCAACTAGAGGTTAGTGGAAAGAAAGATATGCATTTCCCCCTCTAAGTTCATGAATCCCTTACAATCTATATATCCTTTGGGGTTTTGAAGGTGCCGGGTTAAGAATTCTTGATTTAGTCCAACCTTGTTTTATAGATATGAATGGGACTGAGGTTTAAAGAGGGTCGCACAAATAGCTATTAGTAAAGTTAGGATCCCTCTTCCATGGAACCATGTTGATGCCAATAGAGAAGGAGGAAAGAGAGAACTGGGGTCTCTAATTGGAGTTTCAGAAATGGAATCATGAGACTTTGCTAAGCAATTGGAGATCATTGACTAGGGAGGTAGAAGAATGAGAGAAATCCCAAGGCTTCTAAACACAGGAATTTTAGTGAATAGTGATGTCCTCCTAGAAGGACAGAAGAATAAAGAAAATCTAGGTGATACAGTGAGTGCATACAACACTGGTCCTGGTATTAGGCAGACCTGAGTTCAAATCTGCCTTAGATGTTTACCAACTAACCAACCAGCTAACTTATTAACTAACTTGGGCAAATCACTTAAATAAAATTTTTGCCTCAGTTTCTTCATCTATAAGAATAATAATAATATTCCCTTCCACCCAGGACTGTTAAGAGGATAAAATAAAACAATATTGTTTTATTTTTTCTCCCAGTTCTTAATATATTTTTATTTTGTGAAATATTTCCTAATTGCATTTTTAAAAATGTATCATTAATTTCTTTAAAGTTCTGAGTTCCAAGTTGTCTTTCTCTCTCACCCCTCCTCCACCCCTTGAGAAAGGAAGCAATAGAAGATCCATTATACATGTGAAATCAGCCAAAACATATTTCCATTTTATCCATGTGAAACGATATTTGTAAAATAAATTCTTACTCCAGGGGTCAGCACATAGTAGGTCCTAAATAAACGGTCGCCATGATTAGTAATAAATAGGGACGGTAGCAGAGTGGGTTTAGATGAAAGATGGTTAGCTAGATCTTGGATGTGGGGAATGTGTTCATTGGATGCAGTGTTTCCACGGGAACAGTCAGCAAAGGGACCATTTATGGTTGACACTGTTGCCATAATGGATCACAGATGTGACGTCAAATGCAGGAGTGGGTGTTTGGAGCTTGCCAATGAAAGGAGAGGCAGATGAAATGGAAGCTGAGGCCATGCCCGACTCTCTGTGATTGTTCCTGTCAGATTGATGACAGTCAGACAGCATCATTGTGGGCATGATTAGCCTCTGGGACCCCTTGAGCAGTGTCCCTTCTCATTGCTGGGTTGTAGGTATGTGAACCAGGCCCTGAGGCAAAGCTCTCTATAGCCCTGATCTTTGATTCATCCTTCCATGCATGAGGCGACCAATAAATGAGTATCATGAAAATTCTAACAGAACTCTCTAATCCCAGCATGGACTCCTTGTGAATTAGCTGCTCATGTTCTCATTTCTATTTTCCTGGGACCCTCAACTTCTGGGTTGTCTCTTTCCTGCTTTTATGATATGACTGAGAGAATTAAGAGGGAGGAAGTGGGATCCAACCAGAATTCCTTTCATTTTTCCTTGGAGGGTTGGTTGGGGGAAGCTGCATTCCCAGATACTTGTGCCTTTTCCTTCTTGAGGTTACCATACCTTGACTAATCCAATTAAATCTTTGTTTAACCACAACTGGGAGGTAAATGATTGAAATAACAGCTGTATTTGGAAGAAATAGGAAGGGCTTATAGGTAGAGGGTGAATAATGAATCATGTATTGTGATTGACAGATACTTCTGGGAGGTAACCATAAGGTGCTTAGTGATAGATGATTGACAGTCACCACCTACCCTATGGCCTTGACTGCTGAAAACTGATAAATGGGTTACATGAACACACTGAATCTTAGGTATCGTTTACTAATTTCCTGTAGGCAGTGGGTCATTTGTGTATGGGCTCCAAAGAGGATCCAGAGTTGGATATGTACATATGGGATTCACAAGGTTCATAGATTTAATTCTGGAAGAGCCCTTTGAGGCCATGGAGACCAATCATCTCACTTTTCAGATGAGAAAACAGGCTTACACAGGATAAATGACTTGCTCAAGGTCATGCAGCTAATAAGTTTCTGAGGCAGGATTTGAATCCAGCTCATAATGGGAGCATCATGCTTCCTTTAGTAATTTGCATAGAGATTAAGGAGGTGAATGAATCATCAAAGAGAGAGTTTTATATGAAGAATGAGGATGGAAGCTTTAGAAATATCACACTGAGGTTTGGGGCAAAACTGAGAAGCTAAGACAAGGAGACACAGAAAGAAAGAACCATTAGGCATGTAAGGAACCAAAAGTGAGAGTGGCATCTTTGAAGCTAAATATGAAGAATTTTAACTTGCTCAGCATTATGGAAATCTGGTTTAGTTATTTCAGTCATGTACCATTCTTTGTGGCCCCATTTGGCATTTTCTTCATAGAGATATTGGAGTAGTTTATCATTTTCTTCTTCAACTCATTTTACAGATGAGGAAACTGAGGCAAACAGAGTTAAATGAGTTCTGAAGTCATATTTGAACGCATATTCTCCTGACTCTATTCACTATACCACTTAACTTTCTTGCTCCCAGAAAACCTTCAGAGGGGTGAAGGAAAATGAGAGCTGAAAAGAAGTCATTGGATTTGGTGATTAGGAAGTCATTGGTTACTTTTGAAAGAGAAATTTTGACAGAGTGATGAGAGTGGAATCCATTTCAATTTTTTTTTATTACCCAGAGGAAGAAGGAAAGAAAAGAAAGTGCTCTATGCACTATACCACCTAGTTGCCCTTAGCTGGAAAAATCTTTAATATTCAGCTGACAGTTCCTCTAACCACCTCAACACCAACAATCTTAGCCCCATCTTAGCTCATCTTAGACTCAATATTCTTGGTGAAGTAGGAGCTTAATTCATCTGCTGTTAAAGGATGGAAAGAGGGTTAAAATGGAAACAAATGAATAGCAAGGGGAAAAAACGTGAACAATTGATGTGGGAAATGAGACATTGAATTAAATTGGCTTGCTATTGTTTCTGTAACTCAGTGAGGGTGGAGTGTGGTTCTCAGGGGGGTCAGAATACATATCTCTAACCTCCCCACCCCCATCCTTTTCCAAGGGAGACTTTTATTCCTGCCAGATGGGAAAGCCTGAGAGGTTGGGGCCAGAGATTGGCTACTCTGCTCTCTGCAGAGAGAGGGGTTACTGGTTAAATGTAGATCTATTTGCTTCCTTAAATTTGCTCCATCTGACAGATGGAGGGAGAATAAGAAAATCCCTCTTGCCTCTTGCAGGGGGTCTCACTCCACAACCATCTCCAGATTTGACTACCTTTCTCAGGGCTTAGCTATTTTAAGCCCCAGAGGTCTGACTAATTTGTTGTTCCCTTCACTGACATAGGGAAGTGTTCACACCTCATAAAAGGATAACAAAGTATAAGTACATTTTGATGGTTAGCTGAACACAGCATGAACACCTTGTGATTCTACTCTGGTTCTTCTTTGTCTAGTCAATTGAGGTGTGTGTGTGTGTGTGTGTGTGTGTGTGTGTGTGTGTGTGTGTGTGTGTAAGTAGCAATGAGAGTCAGATTATATGACATCAGCGAAATCATTTCTGTTAAGTGATTTTCTTCTTCATCCATGATGATCACTTTTGGAGGGGAAGCAGAGAAATCCAATGGTGGGAGTTACCAAGAGCTGAGGATTCATAGGCCAGGGATGACAACTGGACTGGGAACAAGTGGGGAGGGAGCTAGTGAAGCATTAATGTGGCAAATGGAGGGAGGCAAATGAAGCTCAAGGGGGAAAGGTGGACAGAGAGGATAATGCAGGAGTGGGTGTTTGGAGGTCATGGGCTCAGAGGACAACATAAGGGGGAAGAATGAGGCAGTGGGAGGATAAGAGGGTCTCATCTGAGTATTGATTTTCAGAGTTCCTAATACTGAGGTGGCATCGTTCTGAGATGATGAGAACTACCTCTATCACCCCTTGCCTCACCCATAAGACTGTAGGTCATGGCATCACTCCCTGATGTCATGGTCATCAAAAATGAAGGACCATAAACCAAAAAAGGATGAAGTATGGCTGTGTTGGTCTATAGTAAAAGTAGGGTAAAGGAAGAGGATATTGGTGTTAGTGGTTAGAGGAACTGTTAGCTGCATATTAAAGACCTCAAAACTAAGGGCAACTTGGTGGTGTAGCGCATAGAGCACAAGTTCTGGAGTCAGGAGGACCTGAGTTCAAATCCTACCTCAGACACTTGATACTTACTAGCTGTGTGACCTGGGGCATGTCACTTAACCCTGATTGCCTCAAATCCAGGGCCATTTCCAGTGGTCCTGATCTCTATCTAGCCACTGGATAAAGATGACTCTGAAGGGGAAAGTGAGGCTAATGAACAGAACCCCCTCACTCAAATCCAATTCACTTGCATGTCATGGTATCACCTCCCTGATGCCATGGACTTTTTGGAGAATGAAGGACAAACAATATCGAAGACCTTAAAGCTAATAGGAATGAAAATGATGGAGAAGATGGGGCCGGAGTTAATGAGAAAATTGCGACAACAACTGAGAGGTTGATAGATCATAATGACAAGAGTTGGGGAAAGAAAGGGTAATATTGAAAGAGTGCATGGACCTCAGAAGAGTGACCTTTAGTAATGGTTTAGAAGTACAAGTGGAGAAAGCAAGAATGTCTTCGAGGTATATAAGAAGGAGGTGAAGAAGTAGTGGCTTCCAATGAAGAGGGCTGCAAGAGACATGATGCCTGTTCAGGAAAGATAGTTTTCTGTCAAAGCAAAGAGGTAGAAGGAATGATGACTGCAAAAATCAATGGTGTTGGAAAGACTCTTGAGAATGGAATAAGTTAGGTGAACTACGAAACAAAGTAGGTGATAGGTGAATTAGGTAGGAATGAGGCTGGGAAGAGAGCTAATTAAAATAAAGATGAGATTTTAGGAGAAGGTAAGAGATTTTCAAAGCTGGAAGGGATATTGCTGCTGAGGGAATGGAACTGGATGACCAGAAATGGGGAGCCAACAAAACGTAAAGGGAGAAAAGGGTGAAGTTTATAAAAATAATTGACTGATGGCTATAGGCACTATGACCAATGGATAAAAGACTGGATTTGGAGTCAGAGAACTATTACTGTAATAGGTAATTTTTTTTCTTCTAATTGTGTCCAGGGGGCAAAAGTACAGAAACCCCAAGGCAGGAACCTCGGCTTCCCATGAAAGGAGACCCTCAAGAGATCATAAGGAAGCTTCTGAGAAGGTTACCTTGGGGAGGGGGAAGGGGAGAGAAAAGATCAAACAAAGAATCAATAAATCAATCCACAAGTTTTTATTAAGCATCTGCTTATGCTTTAGGTGCTGCTCTTCCTAAGAACTGGGGATACAAATGCAGAAGTGCAAAGTTCCTTTCTTCAAAGACTTTCTAGGGGAGAAAGATGGGGAAGGGAGATAACACCATATGAAGAATGAATGAGTGAATGAATGAATGAATGAATGAATGAATGAAGAAGCATATATGGGAATTCACACAGAAAAGTCAGTCCCTGCTCTCAGGGAGTTCACATTCAAATGGAGAGACAGCACATCTGGAAGCTTTTAGCAGTAAATCAGATAGAAAAGTCTCACAGTCCCTAATTAGGGTGCAACAGAATAGCTCTTAATTTTTTCCACTAAGGAGATTTCAATTTCTGATGTTGAACCATTTAACAGTGAAAAGGACTTTGGTAGGAAGAAGTCTTTTGGGGACCTTCAGTAGATGTGGCTGCCACCCTTCATTTCCAGGCTACATCTCTGCAGGGGTTGTTGGTTGGAGGGAGGGGAGAGTCGGGTGGGAGCAGGGTTAGTTAGGGGCATTGGCATTTTCAGAGATTTTAGACTTATCTGTCTCTTAGAGGCAGCTGGTCAGTGATTAATGGTGGTAAAGGCAAGGAATGGGGCAGTTAGGTGGTGCAGTGGATAGAGCACCGGCTCTAGGGTCAGGAGGACCTGAGTTCAAATTTGATCTCAGACACCTAATACTTACATAGCTGTGTGACCTTAGGCAAGTCACTTAACCCCATTGCCTTGCAGGAAAAACAACAAAAGTTAAAGGCCAGGAAGGTGGACATCCTTTTCCATAGAGCTTTCTCCCTTCAGTGATGGCTTTGGGGACCAGGTTAGAAGCAGGATTGGTTGTCTCCTATTTCCAGTGTTTTTAAGGATATATGTTCACATACACAATGCCCACACACACAAATGAGAAATATTCAAAATGAATGCTTATAACTATGATGTCAATGCATTCTGGCTTTGTCACCTTTATTACTAAGGCTAAATCCTTTCCCATTTCTCCTGTTGCCTCAGTTTCTTCCTTTGTAAAATAACAAAGTTGGACTGCATGGACTAAGTTATCTGATTCTTGCTCTAAATCTAATAGTCCTAATCTAATCCTGCTCAAAATCTCTGGTTCAAGGATGAAGGCAGGTGACAAGTGAGGGGTAACTGCTTGGGTAGTCACTGGGGGCTAATTACAGGAGGCTAGGGCACAGCTGTTCCAGACTCATCCCGTCATGGGCTCCGAGCTGCTGACGCCCTCTGATTGCTAGTGATTTTCCCCCATTATGACTCCAGAGAAGCCGGGTGGAGCGGGTACAGATGGCACCATGCTGCTCAGGGAGAGGGGAGGCGGGGAGTGTGGGTCTCTGCTCCAATCCAGGCCAAGCTCTGGTGCTAATTCAGTAAGGAAGTCAAGGCATCAACGTGTTGGCAGGGCAGGGATAATTGGTATAATTGCACCCTAATTACAGGATAATTACTCATTAATAAGTATTTTAGCAATCCCTACTTTTTTATGCTAGGGCTAAGAATAATTACTATGTAATCTCCGGGCAGCCATGTCCATGGCATGCATGTATGAGGTTGGGGCAGGAATGGAGGGAGGCTCCAGTGGTAGAAGGAGAAGGGATCTCTGTGGGTCTCATTCAGGGTCCTACCCTACTCGCCTTCCTATCCTCCCCCCCTCTCCCCACCCTTACACAGAGAACACAGGAGCAGCTGTGCAGAAGGGTCCTTGTCAAGGAGAAAATGATTCTTTGTGGGGCTCAGTTCCTTCTAGAAGCCAAGAGACTTATTTCTGCCTGGTATTTGGTTCTTAGAATGCTCACCCAGAGAGATATCCTTCTTACACGTAAAATGCCCCAAACAGAACTCATTATCTTTCCCCCTCAACACTCATCCTTTTCCTCGCTTTCCTATTACTGTAGAGGGCAACACCATTCCCCTAATCCCTCAGGTTCACAACTAGGAGTCCTCCTGGATTCCTCACTATCTCACTCCCCATAGCCATGCTCTTGTCAAGGCCTGTTGATTTTACCTATAAAACAGCTCTCTAATATGCTCTTCTCTCTGAAGACGAAGTCACTTCTCCAGTTCAGGCACCCAGCACTTCGTGGCTCATCACTGTTGGTGAGGCTGCCCGCCTCACCCCTTAATTCTTTCTTATTTATCCTGCGTTTTGTAACTATTTGTTTGTATGCTTATTTGTTGTTGCTGTTTTGAGTCATTTCAGTCGTATCTGACTCTCCATGACCCGATTTGGAGTTTTTTTGACAAAGATGTTGGAATCATTTGTAATTTCTTTCTCCAGCTCATTTTAGTGATGAAGAAGCTGAGACAAACAGGGTGAAATGACTTGCCCAGGGTCACTTAGAAAGTGTCTAAGGTTGGACTTGAACTCAGGAAGTTGAGTCTTTCCTGACTATAGACCTTCTCTTTTATCTACCATGGCACCAATTAACTTAGCTGTCTCAACAACCCTGGGATGTAGATGCCATTTGATACCACACACACACACACACACACACACACACACACAGCCTTTATTTTACAATGGAGGAAAACAAAGGTTCTGTGACTTGCTCAGGGTTACATAACTATAAAGTGTCTGCACTGGATTTGAACTTGGGTCTTCCTGACTCCAGACCAAGGGCTCTAACAATATACATACTGATGGATTGAAGGCTATGGTGTAGTGGACAGAGGGTTGGGTTTGGAGTCAGACAATCAGGACTTGAATACAGGGTCTCTCTTTGTCCCACCTCCATTTCTTCATCTGTATAATGAGAGGTGGGATTTTTGATGTCTGTGATCTCCTCCAGCTCTAAATCTCTTTATCCTCTGATATTTGGGTGCTTAGAAGGCAGATGTCCCTCACTTAGCTAAATATTTCGGAAGTTGGAAGTAGAGGACATATGAATCAGGGACTAGGAATCTGGCACCTTCTAGTCTTTCCTTAATTCTTATCCTGGGGTAGAAGAGGGACTGAGCACAGACACTTGCCCAAGTGATAAAGGGAAGTTTTGACCAGGTCACCTCTTCTGCTCAGTCAACTTCAGTGGCTCCCCTATTACCTCCAGGATCCAATATAAAATCTTCTGTTTGATTTTCAAGGTCCTTTACAACCTTGATCCCTTCCAACCTTTCTGGTCTTCTTGGCTCTCCTCCAGCAACACTGGCCTCCTGGGTGTTCCCTACATATGATCTTCTGTCTCTGGATCCTGGGTCTTTTCTCTGACTGTCTGCTATGTTTAGAGTGCTTCTCCTCCCTTCTACTTTCTGGTTTCCTTCCAGTCAGTCTTAAACTTCACCCTCTTTAGGAAACTTTTCTTGATCCCTTCCACTGCCAGTGTCTTCTGAGATTAACCTCCTGGTTACTCATGTTCCCTCTATTTTGTAGGTTTATAATTACTGACATTGCTGGGTCCAAATCTGACTTCAGAATCCAGCTGGGAGACCTTGGATAAGTCATCTCAGCCTGTTTGCCTCAGTTTCATCATCTTTAAAATGAGCTAAAGGAAGATATGGCAAACCCCTCCAATATCTTTGCCAAGAAAATCTCAAATGGGGTCACACTGAGTAGGACATGACTTAAATGACTGAACGTAAACAATAAATTGCTGTCACACTGTTTCCCCCAATAGACTGTAAACTCCTTGAGGGAAGGTAACCAGGTTTTTGTCTTTCTTTGTATCCATATCAATTCCTGTCTGACATTCACAACAAGCCTTAATCAATATTTATTGATTGATTAGTTTACTATTGGTGACTGATATTGACTTCACCTTTTCAAATAATCATTGCCTGTGTTATCAGCCACCCCTGATCTGATACAGATACACACTCACAGAGACATGCACACACAGACATAGGGATCCATTCTCAAGACACACTCACATTTGGTGCATCTTGGGTGATGAGGAAGAGAAGATGAGTCTGGTTTCTCCCAAGTGCTGACAATTGGATTTATACTGAAGATGACCTTGAGAGAGGGGAGCCATCAGCATCAGCCTGGTGAAATCTGCTGAGCCAGGATAGAGAGAACCTGACAAGGTGTGGACAGATCTGTCCAAGGGGAACTTGGGAGAAGTCCTTGTTTATAAACTACCTTCATTCCTAGCCTCCCTGGAGAGAATGAACTTCCTACAGTGCTGTATATAGAGTTTTTTCCCAATCTAATGGCCACTGGAGGACAGGAGTTGGAAACTGGACTCAGACACTTTAATTGTGTAGTTTAACTCTGCCTCACATCCAGGGCCATCTCCAGTTGTCCTGATTCATATCTGGCAGCTGGATCCAGAAGGCTCTGGAGGAGAAAGTGAGGTTGGTGACTTAGTACAGCCTCCCCCTCAAATCCAATTCACGTGCTTGTCATGGTATCACCTCCCTGATGTCATGGTCTTTTGAAAATGAAGGACAAACATTCCATCCTAGGCAAGCCTTCCTTCCTTCTAATCTGTAATCTCCTATTTCATCTCCCTGACTCAAATCTCTTTCTTTCCTTGACATGATAGCAGTTGTATCAAACTCATATGTACTTCATCCTGATCTAGAAAACTACAAATTAACATTACCTATGTTGTATTATATTTTTATTCATTTTGTTAACTATTTCCCAATGACACTTTAAAGTCACACTCAATAAACCCAAGGGCTTGACACCGTTGTTGTATGCAGTTAAGTGATTTTGCTAAAAGGCAAATTTGGCTGGGTAACTCCCTTATTCAATAAATTCTAATGGTTCCTTTACAATCAAATGTAATTTCTACCATTTTGAATTTAAAATCTTTCACAATCCTGCTGATACTTACTCTTCATCCCTACTGTGTGTATAGAGAGATCATGCATAGAGAGATCAAACTAAACTGACTTTCTTGCTGTTACTCACAGTCAGCACTCATCTCCCACCTCTGGACTTTTGCACTGGCTGTTCTCTCTCCCTGGAGTGCATTCCCTTTTACTACGTTCTCTCAGAGTTCTTGGTTTCCTTCAGCCTCAAAATCCATCATCTGAAGTAGCACTTTCTATTTTCCTAATTTTCCATCTTCATGAATTTATTTATATTGTTATCTCCCTCTGCTAGACTGCTTTCACTTTTGTCTTTGAATTCCCAGCATCTAGGGGCCGTTTCTGACACATGGTTGTCACTTAATAGATGTTTTTTGACTGACTGCATGATTGTCAGTTCTATGGGGAGTTGTGACCAGATTCTGAGTCAAGGACACTCTGGGAAAGCCACTGTGATCTGGGAATTGTGGGCCTGCACAACTGTAACAAGGGCAAAGAGATCAACTCTGCCTTCAAGAACTGAAATTTAGAAGTCACATTTTTTTTCTTTTTCATTCATTTATTTCTTTTTCTTGTTTTCAATTTTCATTCCTTTTGCAAGCTTTTGAGTTCCATGTTTTTCTATCATCCTCCCTTCTTTCCCTCCTCTCCATGACAACAAGCAATCTGATAAAGGTTATACATGTACAATTGTGTTTAACATATTTCTATATTAGTCATGTTGTGAAAGAAGAATTAGAACTAAGGGGGACAATATGAGAAAGAGAGAAAACGCATAAAGGAAGTTAAAAAAAGTGAACATAGTATGTTTTTCTCTCTGCATTCAGACTCCATAGTTTTTTCCTCTGGATCTGGATGACATTTTCCTTAAAAGATCTGTTATGTTTGTTCTTGATCACTGAACTGCTAAAAAGATCCATCATGACTGATCATCTCACAATAGTGCTGTTTTTGTGTACAAAGTTCTCCTGGTTCTGTTCACTTCACTCAGCGTCAATTCATGAAAGTCTTTCCATGCTTTTCTGAAGTCTGGCCGCTCATGATTTCTTTCTTTCTTTCTTTTTTTTTTGCAAGGCAATGGGGTTAAGTGTGGCCAAAGGCCACACAGCTAGGTGATTATTAAGTGTCTGAGGCCAGATTTGAACTCAGGTACTCCTGACTCCAGCCACCCCCCGTTCATGATTTCTTAAAGTACAATAGTACTCCATAACATTCATATATCGTAGCTTGTTCAGTCATTCTCTAATCAATGGACACCCCCTCAAGTTCCAATTCTCTGCCACCATACAAAGAGTGGCTATAAATATTTTTTCACATGTGGATTTTTCCCTTTCTTAATGATCTCTTTGAGATATAGATCTAGAAGTGGTATTGTTAGATTAAAGGGATGCACAATTTTATTGCTCTCCAGAGTGGTTAGATCAGTTCACAACTTCACCACTAGTGCAGTTTTGTCACATTCTCTCCAATCTCCATCATTTTCCTTTTTTTGTATTTTAGCCAATCTGATACATATAAAGTGGTACCTCAGAGTTATTTTAATTTGCATTTATCTCATCAATAATGATTTAGGACATCTTTTCTTATGACTACAGATAGTTTTAATTTCTTCATCTGAAAACTGCCTGTTCCTATCCTTTGACCATTTATCAACTGGAGAATGACTTGTATTCTTATAAATTGGACTCAGTTCTCTATATATTTTGGAAATGAATCCTTTATCAGAAACACTAACTGTGAAAATTGTTTCCCATCTTTCTGCATTCCTTCTAATTTTGGTTGCTTTGGTTTTAGTTGTGTAAAACCTTTTTTAATTTAATGTAATAGAAATTATGAATTTTGCAATTTTTATATCTTTGATTTCTTCTTTGGTCACAAACTTCTTCCCTTGAGTTCACATCTTAAAAAGAGTTTTTAAAGATTTCACATATTTAAAACTGTTTACATTTGCATTTGGACAACACACACTTCTCTATTACTAAGGTATCAATAATAATGAGCTAAAAATGGGAAACTAGGAGAGGCTGGGTTTCCTCCTCCCCAGCCTGGCCCCACTTGGCTCTCTTCAGGTGATGACTTATACAGGAGCTTCTTCAGAGGTCTTAATGTTCTGGAGAAAAGAATCCTGAGATATCTGTTTCTCCTTGACTGGGCAGTATCCTGGAATCTCTCCTTACCTTGCCATAGTGCCCCAAGTCTCTCCTACCTTGTGTCCCATCCCTCCCAAATGAATCTGGCTTCATTATTTGTATCTTTTTCACAGCGTTACTTACAGTTTATAATGAGGGAATATTTCTGTTTCTTCCCAAGTATTAAAACTGCTAGTTATGGCTCTGGGAAAGTGTATCCTGAAAAACCGAGAACTGGGTGCCCTGGTCTGGTGGCTGTGGGTTGGGCATGCTACAATTTGGGAAAAGTGTATCCTGTCTTTGTCCTGTAAAAAAGACCCCTGGATTGTCAGACATGGTCAGAACTTCAGCAGGGAATAAGAGGATGGGGATGTTCCTAGTAGTTCTGCCTCCTGAGTCAGTGAAAGATTGTATGGTAACCCCCAGCATTCATAGGCCTGAAAGTCTACCTGAAAGAGCTTCATCTATTGCTTCTTTTCATATGAAAATCTCAAGGGCCCAGTAAGTTATATACTAATTATAAATATATATATATATATATAAAACATATAAATTCATACATATTTAAACATTTAAGGTTTGCAAAGGACTTTACATATATTACCTCATTGATCCTCACTAACTCTGGAAGGTAGGTGTTATTAATATCCTCATTTTCCAGATAGGGAAACTGAGGTAAACAAAGGTTAAGTGACTTGCCCAGCTACTTGAGTCAGGATTTGGAACTCTAGTCATCCTGACTCGAAATTCAGTACTTAATAAATGCAATAAGGTGAGCTCATTTCAATTAGAGATCGCTGAGAGTAAAAGGAATGGAAAGTTTGAAAGAAGAGAAGGACAATTTTAAAACCTAGTTTGGGAAGAATATGGGGACTTTGGACACCTGAGAAGGGAGAAGGGGTAGTTAGGTAGATCAAGGTCATGAGGTTAAGTGGAAAGAACACTCAGCAGGAATGAAAGGACTTTAATTCACAGCCTGGCTGTGAGAATTACTATCTCTGTCACCCTAAGTAAGTCACTTTCCTCCCTCTTGGGAATCTCAATCAAAAATCAAAACCAGTTGATGAGTAGGGGTATTCAATGTCAGTTGGAAGGGTCTCCAATAAAGGAAAAATCCACTACCTCCCCATTGTACTTTTGGAGAGCCATCATTATTAGAAAGGGTGAGCTCTTGTAGGGCACAGATGAAGTGTTTGTCTTTCTTTGTAACCCAGGCAATTAGCACAGTGCCTAACACCATAAATACTTAATGAAGGTGGCAGCTAGGGAGTGAAATTTGTCACATCCCTGGATTCAAAGTCAGAAAGACCTGGGTTCAAAGTCTATATTCAGACACTAATCAGCTGTGAGAACTGAACTAATCACTTTACCCTGTTAGTTCATCTGTCAATTGAGCCAGAGAAGATGACAAATTACTCAAGAATCTTTGCTAAGAAAACCCCAAATGAGATCATGAAGAATCAAACACAACTGAAACGAAATGGATAACAACAAACAAATGAAAAAATTAGCCCTGAATCCAAAGTCCTGATTTCAAATCCTGTCTCTGATGTTTAGTACCATGGTGACTTTGAGGAAGTCTCTCAACCTCTCTAAGACCTCAATTCCTTATCTGCAAAATGAGAGGGTTGAATTCAGTAACCTGTACAGAGACATTATGGTGTGAACCCTTTTTTTACGTACTGGAAGACATCATGTCCTTCCTTAGTCTTTTTCCCAGAATAGCATCCCTAGTCCCTTCAACTGGTTGCCATATGAACTTAAGGTTCTTCATCATCATGGCTGACTTCTCCAGTTTTTAATCCACATCCTTCCTAATAAAAAACACTCAGGGTTCACTTGTTCAATGTACACAGACACTGGTAATTTGGGTCCCCAGAGGAATGCTGCTGCTACATTCAAGCTTCTAGGGGGAAACCCTATGGGTGGCTAGTTTCTTAAAAATATTTCATAGCCCCCCACTGGTTATGTGCATCCGATAGAGTCAGTTCTTTAACAAAGGAATCGATTCAAATGTTATAATAAAAAATGATCATTCCATTAAGATTTAGAATGAAGCATGATGTTTCAGATATGTTCAGACCAGGGCAGGATCTAATGAGGGACATCCTCTTCCAAGGTTTTGAACTTCATTCTTCTTTCTATTCAGTCTATTTTTATTTATTATCAAATTTTCTAAACCAGATGTGAGATTTAGAACTTTGTGTTTGGAGGAAAATCATGGGATGACTGTAAAGTGCACTCCCAATCAGAAATACTTCCTATTACATTGTTCCACATCTGAAGGGATCCTCATGATCCTGTGGGCCAATCTTGGGTCTCATTCCAGAAGAGGAAGCTAAAGGATTTGAACTTAGGTCTCTTGAGTAATTAGCACATTGCCATTTGAGGCAGCTAAGCCCAAGCTCTACCAGAGCTAACATGTAATAGTCCCCCAGAGTGGGGCTGTCCCATCTCGTTTTGTCTGTCAGTTCTCCAAGGTCCAAATGTGAGGAGAAAAGGGGGCAACCATATAGAATCAGAGTCTTTTGGAGGTGGCTTCTCAGTGAGGAAGACAAACCCTCCATCCCCAGGGATGTCCAGAACCCCTAAATTCTTACCCAACTAAACTACAATCAAGAGATCCCAGTGAGATTTAGCTGAAACATCAGCTGTGCCAGGACAATTCCATTTGCTTGGTGTCTTGCAAATCTAATCTGACAAGGAAGGGAAGAGAAAACTGACTGTGTAGTATTTGGATCATGGGGTATTCATTCAACAATCATTCACATGTCCCAGGATACATAGGGAATAGCCACAGTGGAGAAGAAGCCTGGCAATGGAGTTACCCAGAAAATCACAGGAGATAGAATTCAATAAAAATACCAGCAACGAAACCAATTCACACGGTATGGCTGATGAACTTGGTAAGTAAAGTCTTAGGCAAGGAATATAATTTGGAATCATAGGTATTGCTAAAACTTGATTGGATGTGGCCAAAGCTTATACTGACTCAGGGGAGTTGATTGTTAAATTTTCAGTGTGAACCTTTACACCCTAGAAAATGGCATCTGTTAACAAACCTGGGCTTGATTAATTGATTTGTTGATTATCTAGACTTAAGAAAGTGACATAGAAAAATGTTAATAATTTGGTTTAAACTTAAAAGTCATGTGCACCTTTTTTTTCTTTTTTGATGAAGCAGAACTAGTCCATTTACTAGTCCATTGTCTGGATAAGACCTATGATTAGAACATGGTTCTCAACTGTATTTTATTCAAAATAAAAACAGGATAGGTGGGGGTCAAGGGTGGGGTGAGTTGAGTGGCATTATAAATTAAGAAGATAATACACTTGGGAGTAAATTCAGAAACCACAGGAGGAAGTATGGAGGAAAGCGTTTAGGTGATCACTAGAAACAGAAGCAGAAATGAAATGATCATTGGAGCATACCACTGACTCCTTGAACAGTAAGAGGAAATAGATAAGGCATTTGAGAAAGAGATCACAAGGCTGGCAGAGAGAAAGAAAGGGGTATAATATAGTAGTCATGGAAGCTTCAATTATTTACATAGCTTGAGCTCTCTGTGACAAAAACAGAGGTGCTAATAATTTCTTAGCTTGCTTTGGTGACAGAAAAATAATAATGATAATAATAATAATAATATAGCAAATATTTACATATTACTTAATATGGAGCAGACACTATAGTAAGCACTCCACAATTGTTAGCTCATTGATCCTTAAAACAATCATAGGAGGTAGTTGCTGTCATTATCATCATTTTACAGATGAGGAAACTGAGGCAGAAGAGGTTAAATAACTTGTCCGGGGCCACATGACTTGTAACTGTCTAAGGCTAGATTTCAATTCAGGTCTTTTTGATTACAGGAACAACATTCTTCCCGTTGTACCAACCAAATTGTCTCAAAATTTCATCTCTCAAAAGGAGGAGGGAAGAATTAATGAAGGCACTATCATTCTGGAGCTGATTCTTACTAATATAGTAAATCAGGCAGCTGAGGTAGGAATGATGGGGATATGGGGAAGTGACTACTAACTACATTTTCAATTCAATTCGATAAACATTGATTAATCATATACAGTGTATCAGATACTATGCTAAGAGCTGGGGATATGGGGAAGCTAGGTGGTGCAATGGGTAGAGCACTGACCCTGAAGTCAGGAGGATCTGAGTTTTAATCCAGCCTCAGATACTTAATAATTACCTAGCTGTGTGATCATGGGCAAGTCACTTAACCCCAATGCCTTGCAAAAAAAAAAAAACCCTAAAAAACCAAAAAACAAACAAAAAACCAATAGGGCAGCTAAGGCTTCTTCTGGAATGTGGAATTTTAGTTGAGATTAAAGGAGTTGAGCATAGCCTGAGCTGAATCCTTGGTCTTGGGAGAGCATATTGTAGAGTCCTAAAGAAAGACAGATGAGAACTCACGCATTAAAATTTTATGGAAGAAGCTAGCTCAGAAGAAATATGAAACTCTAAAGAATGAAATTCTGGGGGAAGCTTAGATGACACAGTAGATTGAACACCACCCTGGATTCAAAAGGACCTGAGTCCAAATCCAGTCTCAGATACTTTCTGACTGTGTGACCCTAGGCAAGTCACTTAACCCCAAGTGTGTATGTGTGTGTGTGTGTGTGTGTGTGTGTGTGTGAGAGAGAGAGAGAGAGAGAGAGAGAGAGAGAGAGAGAGAAATAAAATTCTGAAGACTCAAAGGGAAACAATTCCATTGAGGATGAACTGAGTCATGGAATCTCATAAATGGAAGAGATCTCAGAGAACATCTAATCCAAGGGTTCTCTACCGAGGCTAGTTATATTCTTGGTAAGGATTGGGGGATGAGAAGTTTGCCAAAAGACATAAAAGGAATAATGAGTAAATTACCTTTTCTATTGAAATTCATATTTTATTTTATGTGCCTTTGTATTGGAATTTTAATAATCTAGAATATTTTTTATAAATATTTTATGTATAAATAATTTATATAATTTATTTTCTTTTGTATAAAATAAGAGTGAGAAGGGTTACAGGAACCAAAAAATGAAGGCTAAAACCCTATCACCAGTCCAGCCCATACAGTTGCCTCCAGAAAGGACATGCCAATTGACCATCTTATTGTTCCATTTGCCATTTTTGTGAGGTCCTAGTTCATAGCGACCTTTCTTAGTCACTTACTGCCATATACAGCCCTGCTTAGGCCTAATTGTCACGAATTTTTTCTCTCATAAAGTTTAAATCAAATTTCTCTCTGCAAATTCTGCCCATTACTCCTAAGGGCACCAAGTCAAACAAGTCTGTTCCCTATTCCACAGGACAGTTCTTTTAAATCCACAACTATCTGTGGATTTCCTCTTCTCTCCTCCAGATTAGCCATCAGTCCTCACATATGATGACTTTGAAGCCCTTGACCATCATGACAGCCTCCTCAATATACTCTGTAGCTTATCAAGGTCCTTGCTAGCACATGATAGAACCCTGTACAGAAGCCTGGACTCAGTGGGACCAAGGTAGAGGCTAGCATTCTGGAATTAGAGCTTGAATGAGCCTTACAAGACCTTACTCCAAATCCCTCATTTTATAGATGAATATCTAAGATAAAGAAGAGGAATGTGACTTGCCCCAGGGAATAAATAGCTGTGGTTGAGATTTGAACTCAGGATCTCTGACTCCAAATGAAGCATCCCTTCCAGGGTACCACACTACTTTGCTTCCTAGTCCCAAATACCATGTCCTTCTCAATGCAGCCCAAGATTATATTCTTTTCTTGACTCCTACACTATTCTATTGCTTCCTGTTGAATTTACAATTCACTAAATACCCTTACCTTTTTGCAGAATTGCTACCTCTGGCACTTTTCAAATGTTTTTTTTTTAAATTTAGGTTTTTATTTTGCATTTATTACATGATATTATAATATGAAGTTATTTACATTAATATTTTGCATTTATCCACTAGAGTCCTTGATTCTATCAAATGGTTCAGCATTAGATGATGATATCAGTTTATCAGTGAAAATGACGTTAAAAGAAGAGATATGGCCATCTGATTTGTCCCTTGTACCCTCAGGATCGTGGGACTTTTTCTTCTGATTTGCTGCTGAAGACTTCTCTATGTATTCTCTCTCTGATTAGAATGTGAGCCCCTTGGGAGTAGGGCCTCTCTTTTTAGATTCTCACACTGTTGTTTTTGTATACAGCAAGTATTTAATAAATGCTTTATTGGATCATTCGTTCATCTTTCCCCAGTCAAATTTCATCTTACTGAATTTATCCCACAGTTTTATTCTGGCATGGGATTCGATTGAGCTATATGACCTGGATAAGTCATCAACCTCCCTAAACCATATGGTAAATATGGAAGACTCTAGGGCTTGTGACTCTGAGAAATGGACCTGGGTCTTTGTGTTTTCATTTGGTCTCATTTTCATTTTTCATTCATGGTTTTTATTTTTTTTCCTGTTCTAGGTACCACACATGCGGTCTTTGATCTGATCTGGGAACATAAGATAGTGACCTGGGAGTCTAGGAATCCAGGTCAGATATTATAGCCAGCTTGGCTGAATTTTACCTTGAATTGAACTTGTAGTGGTATGTGACAACTGAGCTAAGATGTTTTCCATTCTACAGCCTCCAAGAATGTGTGTGTGTGTGTGTGTGTGTGTGTGAGAGAGAGAGGGAGAGAGAGAGAGAGAGAGAGAGAGAGAGAGAGAGAGAGAGAGAGAGAGAGAGAGAGAGAGAGAGATTATGGTTATTATTGCTGTATGCCATCTGGTTGAAGGGAACTGGGGGGCTAGTCATTGAGTCCCTAAAATTGGGGAGAAGAGAGACAGCTAAGTACATAGTAGATAGAGCACCAACCCTGAAGTCGGGAGGATCAAATTCAGATACTTACCAGCTGTGAGACCTTAAACGAATCATTTAACCCAGATGACCTCTAAAAAAATAAAATTGAGGGGCCCTCAGTTGATAAGGTGATAGCAGAAGATAATCTCAACCCTGCAGATTATTAGAGAATCTTATGGTGGATAAAACCTAGCAGTTCTAGCCCTGAGAAAGTGGGGCCATGTTATATACTAAACAAGGCAGGTGAGGAGGAGATAGGATCTGGAGAGAGTCAAAGCCAGAATGAGGTGAAGCATTTTAGTACTGCGGTCTTTCCTAAAGTGGTGGTCTGGGGATGGGTCATTCATCAGGGGAGAGTTGACTGAGTGTGGTAATGCAGTAAGAGAAGAAGGAAGTAGAATCTGGAAATGGTCGATCAATAAATCAATCACTAAACATTTATTCAGTGTCCACCCTGTCCCAAGAAATGTGTTAAGTGCTAGGGACATAAAAGGAGGCAAAAGACAGTTCTGCCCTCAAGGAGCTTACAATCTAATGGAAATCAATGGGAGAAATTCTTTCCTTGGCTTCCCTTCAGATTCACTTCAAATCCCACCATCTACCTGTCCTGGTCTTCCCATCAGCTGGTATGTTTTTCTCTCTTAGGTGCCTTCCATTTTCTCTGTATCTTACCCAGTTATTTACTTGGAACCTGTTTATGTGTTCTCTCTTCCATTACAATTTAAGCCCTTTGAAAAGAGGAACTATCCTTATCATTCTTTGTTTCCTCAGCTCTTAGCTTAGTGATTGGTATACAGTAAGCATCATTTAATAAATGCTTGCTGACCAAGTGATCCATAAGAAGGTAACTTAATCTCTCATTGACCTGGACCACTCTCTAAGACTTGAATTTGCAGAAAGGATATTGACTTACATTAATCAAGAGCCTTTGCTCAACCCAGAGGCCCCTGGGTCAATGGAATTACAAATTGTGTCCCTATTGCTAAAGATGAGGCCATTTTAGGAGGGAAGTCATCAGTAGCTGAGAAACCCAAGAAAGATTTCATGTGGGAATTTCCAGTGTTCCCCAAATGTATGAGCCTAGTAATTAATATTCAGAAAAGGAAATGGGGTTACTTTGGTCTAACTTTTTATTCTTCTTTTCCAAATGAAAATCATTCCCTAGATTCCTGCTCTGTCCAGGGTCCTGGGTTTGGGCACCATGGGGTCATACTGAGATGTAGGAGGCTGTCTAACTGCCTACAGAGAAATATGGGAAAGAAAATTACTTTCAAAATGTAGCACAGGAAGGATTAAAAATATAACAAAAATAGTCTCTTATTTGCATAAGAATGAAGACTGTTTTTAAAATTGTTTTATGAGGGTGAATCTCAAAGCAACTCAACCTTATTATATGCACCAAAGTAAAGAACCAGAGTTGACCTATATACAGATTTTTGTAAACATGCAGAAGACTGAGCCAGTGTGTCCAAATAAGCTATTTTCACTTTTACAGAGAATTAAATTACACATACACACGCATAGAAGAATAAAGAAGAGGGTTAAGAAAATTCTTTTATGTGTAACAAATAGATGCAACACTTAATTGCAAAAATCATAATCATAACAAATAATTACCCTTACCTTATTTCCATGTGTGTTATTTGCAGTGGTTTTAGAAATGGGAGTTTGGAGACTTGGGTTTGAATCTGGTTTCTTCCTTGGGCAAATCTCTTTACACCTCAGTTTCTTATCTGTAAAATGAAGGGATCGGAGTGTGATCCCTTCCAATTTCATATCTATGTTACCATAGCAGACATTCATATAGATCTTTACTTATACTACCTGTGCCACAGGATCTCAGTTTCTCCTTGGATCTCAGTTTCCTCATCTGTAAAATAACAGGGAAAGACAGTCCTAAGACTATAATCCATACTCTCATTTGAACTTCAGTAACACTCTTGTAAGGTAGATACTATGATGCTAATTTCCCCATTTTACAGCTGAGAAAACTGAGACTCAAGTCAAATGAAGTAACATGGTCATGATAGGGGAACTACTAAGTGTCAGAGGTGGGATGTAAACCGAAAACTTCTTCACTCCAAGCCCAACATTGTTTCTACCCTGGCAACTGGATTTCAGGAACTTAAAATTTTTTTTAAAATTTATTTAAGGCAATGGGGTTAAGCGACTTGCCCAAGGTCACACAGCTAGACAATTATTAAGTGTCTGAGATCAAATTTGAACTTGGGTCCTTCTGACTCCAGGGCTGGTGCTCTTATCCATTGTGTTCCCTAGCTGCCCCTGGTTTCAGGAACTTTTTAGATTTATAGCCCTTTTATATACTGGTCTCCCTTCTGTGGAAGGAGGAGTAACACAGAAGCCAGATAGTCTTATCATAAATGTAGCTTTGTCAGAAGAGGGATTGGTTTGGGCTGGGCTGGATGGAACTCTAGGGTGGGGACTGACTCATGAATGGTTATACCAAGTGACAATGTGAACCAGTGGAAGACTTTGAGAAGATACACAGACAGTAATGATCCTGGTAGGGAAGAAGTAGCCACATCCCATGTTATCTTCTTGGGCCAAGGTCCCCTTTGTCTCAGGATAGTTGCAGTTCAGGGGCAGAGAAAAGGTTACAAAAAAAAAAGACATATATTAGCAACATAACAGAGCTAAACCCTGGATGGCTTGGCTAGTTGGGGAAGGAATAGAGAAAGAGGTTTGGTCCATGCTTCCATCTTATGTAGGAGATAGTCACAAATCAAATGGTCAAACTTAGGGAATGGTTGCATTATGATATGTGTGTGGGTTTTCTGCTTATACTATGAGATACACCGGACTCAGCATCAGAATATTCAAACTAGGAAAATCAATTGCCCTCTCTGAACCTGAGTTACCTGATTTATAAAATAGTGATAATATGGATACCACATTTTTTTTTACAAGCTAAGTAAAGAAAACTTAAACTTTTAAACTGTAGTCTATTATTTTATTTTTATTATCATAATCATCATCACAATTATTGAAGTGTTGAAAAGTCTGGGATCTGGTTTTACATCTACAGTGAAACTCTCCCAGTCCCTGTTCAGAGGCCTCCATGAATCTATACCAGCTCCTCTGGCTTGTTCCTTCCAGGTGGCATATTGTCCCCTCCCCTCTTATATGTCTGGACTTGGGGGTAGGTTTATGGAATCATAGGTGATGGAACATGATTGGGAGACAGTAGCAAATGATTTGAGGACCTGACTGTGAGACCCAAAACAATGAGCAATGTTGAAAAAGACTCATGGAAATAAAATCTATCTTCTTTTGAAATCAGAAGCATTTGAGTAGGAAGCATGGAGGCAGGCTGGACAAGCAGGTTTTACAGAGATCATGATTCTTTTTCTGTTCCTGGGGCACCATAATTTGAATAACCTGACCCAGATGGCCCCAGAGGGAATCCTAGGAACACAGGTCACCTTGAAGGGGGTGGAAGATGGGACTTTTTACTCTAGCCCCTTGGGAGAAACTGATCCGGCAGGCGGTACACATTGTCCAGGCTGGTTGCTAGGAGAGATGAACATCTGACTGTGTAAATCACTCTGGCCCAATCTGTTCCAGGGGACAGAAATGAACTTGGAAATTTCCAGTGACATTGAGTTTTTGAATGTGGCCATGCCTCTGTGAGACCAGAGAACTAACAGAGAAATTTCAAAACTCAGGGAGGAGACCCTGTGTTTGGCTTGGAAGTAACCTGTACAGACTATTTCCAAGTTTACTCTGGCATAGGAGATAGGCTGCTGAATTTGAAGTTAGAAAAATCTGGTTCATGTCCTACCTATGATACCTATTAGCTGGATATCTCTGAGCTTTAGATAACTCTTCTGTAAAATGACAGGTCATGCTGTCTTTGTAGCTTGTTATGAAGCTTGAATAAGACAGTTCATATAAGAGAGGTAAGATGGTAATAACATTAGATTTGGAGTTAGAATCAAGTCAACAGTATTTATTTAGCACCTACTGTGTACCACACCTGCATTCAAACCTGGGTTCTTCTACTTGTAACCTGTATTATTTTGGGTAAATCATGGGACCTCAGTTTCTTCATCTGTAAAATGAAGCTTTAAACTGGATGACTTCTGAGGTCCCTTCTGGCTCTAAATCTGGCATCTTATGAATTGTGTAAAGAATTAGTTTTGGAAAGAGCAGATGTTTCTGATCAAGATAAAGGAGTTCTGGAACAAACCCTATACCTACAGACCTGGTCCATAACTGGGATGCCATCAACTTACAGTGGCAGAAGCCTGATGCCATCTGCTGGAGAACTGGCGGCTTTTGTGATGCTGTACAAGGTGAAGAAACCATGATAGGTGGATAGGAGGGAACAAGCATTTATTAATTTGCCAGGCACTATGATAAACAGAAAATATCTTCTTCATGGGGCGGCCAGGTGGCGTAGTGGATAAAGCACCGGCCTTGGAGTCAGGAGTACCTGGGTTCAAATCCGGTCTCAGACACTTAATAATTACCTAGCTGTGTGGCCTCGGGCAAGCCACTTAACCCCGTTTGCCTTGCAAAAATAACTAAAAAAAAAATCTTCATTCTTCACAATGACCCTGGGAGATAAATGCTAGTAGGATCCTTAATTTTACAGTTAAGGAAACTGAGGCAGGCAAAGGCTAAGTGACTTGCTCAGGGTCAGACGGGATCTGAGGCTAGATTTGAACTCAGTTCTTCCTGATTCTAGACTCAGAGTTCTACCAACTTTCCCATCTAGGTGTCTTTATTGGGGAGCTTTATCCCTGTCATTTGCTGGGAGTCACAGAGAACTGATAGCAGAGCCAGGAGTGATGCTATTTGGATGGCTGTACATAGGTGTGATAAGGAGCACCTCTGAAAGCCTTACTCATCATTTGAGAAGCTGCATTATAGGTAGCACCTATTAGGTGTTCAGGGCATGACTAAGTGATTGAGGTGATACATGTCTTTGGAGAGACTTGCTCATAAGGCAAGCAATGCATTGTTCTGAGCTGTATTTGCTTTCTGTGACCCATTTAAACAAACCTGTTCCTTCTTGAGCATTGTGAACCCTGTGCTTGCCAGGTGAATCAGTGACCACTCTCAGAGAGGTTTAGGCAATGAAATTCCCAGATTGCCCAGGTGAGGCAACTTGATTCAATAAATATTTATTAATTGCTTTCCATATTTAAAGCATTCTGCTGGGTGCTATAGATACAAAGACAAAACAAAACAAATGTATCCCAGTTCTTAAGAAGCTTACATTCTTGAGAGTGGGAGAAGAAGGAAGATAATTGTAGTATTTATACAGAAAAGTAAATACATGTAATACTGACTGGTACCCATTGCCTGAAGCCAGGTATGTTACATCTCGTTCCCTCCCCCTAGGTTTTCTGTTACCCTTAAGAGAGACTAATGGGGGAATATAGGCTCTCTGCCTAGACTCCAACCCTCACCCATGATGTTCTCTCCAATTATAGGGGTGATTCCCTGAACCCAAATTCCATTTAGCCATTTGACAGTAGGAATAGCTTTTACAAAGGAATATTTACTTCAGAAGATGAGTGAGACATAATATCTGCCTTACCTCACCTCTCTTCTCACCCACCCACCCCTCAGTCTCTGGGAAAGGGAAGGGGATGTAATTCATAGCTTGGCTCAGTTTCTATAAAGCATAGTTCCACTTCTAAGTCCAAACTCTCAGGCTTCAGTCCCAACTACCTTAGGGGCTTCTCAGAGCTTCCCTACCTGGTGGATTGGGTGCACCATTCCATCTCCCAGCTGAATTCCAAGAACCACACATCTTACTCTTCCAATGGGAAACACCCAGCAGTTTCTAGAGTGATAAACTGAGAATGGGAATATGATGGCAACCGTTTGTTCCAGTCATGGATTCCCAGTCTTTTCCTTTAGGAACCTGAAGGGAGGCTGATTTCTTCCTTCTTCTCCCTCTTCCATCTTCTCCCATGTGAAGCTTGATCAGTCCCATGAGTGGGTGGGTGGGGATTCCAAGGAAACTGTAGGAGAATATATATCTCCACCAATACGGGGAGAGTCCTGTACCAATGGGCTTTGGAGCAAGGGTATCCCCAGGGCTTAGCACATAGTTGATTCTTAATAAATGCCTATTGATTGGCTGATCATTCTGTACTTTCAAACCTCTACCCCATGTTCATATTAATCTCCATATGAAGGTCCACAGTTAGGGCAAACACGAGACTCCCCTCTGAGGCCAGAAGGCAAATGAAATCAGCTTGTGAGCCATCATTGGCTAGGAATCACATATCTTTGGGTAGAATATCTGCTTGCCCTGGATGGCTTTCAGGAGAAACCTCAACACCATCCAGGTCATGGCCACAGCCAGGACCACAGAGCTATTTCTTTTCCTTGCAGGCCAGGTCTGCTTTCCCTGGCATGTTCTCCCTGACTCTTTCAACAGCCAGTCCCTACCCTGGCCCCTGGCAGGCAGAATGTCCTTCCCCAGAAAGGCTTCAGGGAGCAATAGTAGAGACTAATGGGAAGCAGATTTAGATAAGTGTTTGTATGTTCAGCATGTATGTTAACATGGGACCAGCCTTGGGCAGGAAATTGTAGTTTTCTTCCTGAAAAATTAAAGATAGACTTCCCTGGGGGCCTCTGGGAGCTGCAGCTGGGGCCATAGCGGAATCCAAGTATTTTGTTCTGAGATCCTCTAAAGGGGCCAGGAGACAGACTGTGAGCAAGCAAGCTGAGGAAACCTTTTATTTGCCTGTGCCCATGGGGGAAATGAGAGGGAGGGGGGACATGCCTTGTTAAGTCCTTGGGCTTTGTTTGAATTGTAGTAGCAGAGTGTGAAAAAACTGTAAAACTGTTTCTTGACAAATATTTTCCAAGTCAAACTGTTCTTGCTCATCCTTGGTCCAGCCAGATGAGTTTTTAGTTATTTGTTGGGTGATGGCATTAGATTCCAAAAAAGATCTTGACAGGCTAGAATTTGGCCAGATAAATTAAACTATCTTTCTCCATGCTGCCTTCTCCTTCCCGTCTGGCTTGTCATTACTAACTCTCATTGTTCTTAGAGTAGGGCAATACATTGCCTTAGAGCTACCCTGAGACTTCTCAGACCAAAATAACCCTCTCTGACCACCACTCCTATTAGACTGTAAGCTCCTTGAGGGCAGGTACTAGCTCTTTTATGGATTTATATCTACAGTGTGTGATGTAGTGCTGGTCACCTATAAAATGCTCAGTAAATACTTTTGCATTCATTCATTCATTCATAAATGTCAAAGTTTTCCAAACCAACTTCATACATTATCCCAGATGAATGGGTGGCTCAATAGGCTTGGCCCACTAGTGATACAGCATCTTGGTTGACTGAATCATATTTGAATAAGGGCAACGAGAAGCTGCTAAGTTCTAGAGGGTGAGCAGGGTATTTGAAAGGCTGCCAAGTCAAGATCATGTCACATGAGACTTGGTGGGCTCAAGTATGGATGTTTAGCCTAAAAGAAGGCAAAAAATATAAGAAAATATAAGGGGAAATTCATTGGCCAACTTCAAGAAGCCAAAGTGTTGTCAGCCTTGAGTCATCCAGGGCAAGCAGATGATGTTCAGTCCTGAGATATGTGATTCCTAGCTAATGATAGCCCACAATATGACTTCATTGTCTTTCTAGCCCCTAGAGGAGAGACCCATGTGTCTTAACCATGATCCTCAGTTTGGAAACTAATGAGAGCATGGGGTAGTGGTTTAAAAAGAACCAAGTACAGATAGGGTTAGGTATAATCAATCAGTCAATGGGCATTTTTTTAAGTTTTTGCAAGGCAATGGGGTTAAGTGACTTGCCCAAGGCCACACAGCTAGGGAATTATTAAGTGTCTGAGGCCGGTGCTCTTTCCACTGCACCACCTAGCCACGCCACAATGGGCATTTATTAAGACTACTATGTGTCAAATATAACCCCTGTCCCAAACTAGGAATCATAATCAGAAGTTATAAAAAATTAGAGTTTTGGGGCAGCTAGGTGGTGTAGTGGATAAAGCAACAGTCCTGGAGTCAGGAGTACCGGGGTTCAAATCCGGTTTCAGACACTTAACAATTCTCTAGCTGTGTGGCGTTGGGCAAGCCACTTAACCCCGTTTGCCTTGCAAAAACCTAGAAAATAAAAAAATAAAAAAAAGAATTAGAGTTTTCCCAGGGAGGATTGGGAAGGCAGTGGTTGGGTACCCTTCCCACTGGAGGGCTAGGTGATGCCAAAAGGGGCTCTCTAGTTCATATAAAGGTTGGACTAGGTACCTTCTGGGGTTTCTTTTCTCTCTGGGATTCTTGGATTCTGGGTAAAAGGGAAACCTCAGCCCAGCCCCTGTCCCTGACTGACACCAATCAATAAGTTAATCTATAAACATCTAAGCACTTAGCCAATATATATATATATATATATATATATATATATATATATATATATATATATATTAAGTGCTTTCTAAATATTGTGCTAAACTCTGGAAACACACACAAAAAGGCAAAAGATAGTCCCTGTCCTGCAGAAGCTCAGTCTAATGGGCTAGAATAACTCTTTACCAGGTTACTACAAGATGAATACAACTTGGCAATAACTGACAGCTGAGTGTTGAGGGTACAAATACCTACAGACGCTGCCTTCAAAGAGCTGCCATTCTTTTTCTTAGGCAATTGGAATTAAGTGACTTGCCCAGGGTCATGCTGCTAGTAAGTGTCTGGGACAGAATTTGAACTCAGGTTTTCCTGACTCCAGTTCAGGTGCTCTATCCACTATGAGGCCACAAACCACATTCTAATCAGGAAGTCAATACATAAAAGGAGGGCTGAAAAGCAGGGAACAGGGAAGCATGATGGGATTCTAGAAAAGTTTTTTAAGTTTTTGCAATGAGGTTAAGTGATTTGCCCAAGGCCACATAGCTAGGGAATTATTAAGTGTCTGAGGCCGGTGCTCTATCCACTGCACTGTTTGGGCAGGAAATTGTATCAATAGTGGAGTAAGCCTATTGAGCCATCCATTCATCTGGGATAATGTATGAAGTTGGTTTGGAAAACTTTGACATTTATGAATTAATGAATGCTAAAGTATTTACTGAGCATTTATAGGTGACCAGCACTATATCACACACACTGTAGATATAAATCCCTAAAAGAGCTAGTACCTGCCCTCAAGGAGCTTACAGTCTAATAAGAGTGGTGGTCAGAGAGGGTTATTTTGGTCTGAGAAGTCTCAGAGTAGCTCTAAGGCAATGAATTGACCTACTCTTTCCCCCAAACAGATTCTGAGAAGGACTTAACATCACAGCATCCCACGGTCATGCACTGTTCAAGTGAGAAGGGACCTCAGAGGCCAATTGATTCAGTCCTTATCTGAACAAGAGTCTCTTCTACTGCATCATTAACAAAAAGACATTCAATTCAAGAAAACAACAAATTAAGTAACTACTTTGTGGGAGACCCGGTGCTAAGCACTGGGGATTCATAGCTAAAAATGAACTAGGGATGGCGGAGCTTATATTCTATTGGGAATGATAGGGGGAGAGGAGACTATAACATGTAAGTAAGGAATAATAACTTTAAAATTGGCAAAGTGCTCTCTCTCTCTAGATAAATATATATTATCTATCTATTTAAATAGATAAATAGATAGATTGATAGATAGATGATAGATAGATACACACACATATCCACACATATTTTCTCTAGATTTGACAATGGAGCTTTGTGGGAGGATACTAAAATTTTTTTTATTATGCCCATTTTACAGATGAGATAACTGAGGCAAGTAGAGGCTAAGTGACTTTCCCAGAGTCTACATAGCTAGTTAATGTCTGAAACTGTACTCAGATCTTCCTGATTCCAGGTCCAATGCACCACTTGCTATCTCCTAACACCACTCACTACCTTCTGAGTTAAGGCAGAGACACTGCTAATATAAATGGGGATGATGATGATGGTAATGTAACAATAACTAACACTGATATCATGCTTTAAGGTTTGTGATTTACAAGTGTCATCTCATTTTATCCTCACAACAACCATGAGACATAGATGTGGTTATTGGTTTGCTTGTTTCTCTTTACTTCTCAAAGAGGACCACTGATTTCAGGAGGCTGATGTCTTGACTTGTGAGTGAACTGGATTTAAGCGAGGCAGGCCTGTGCAAAGTCACCAACCTTACTCTCTCCTCCAGAGTCATCAGAGTCCAATGGCAAGATGCAGAACCGGACATTGGCCCCAGATGCGGTGGAAGACTTTGGTCTTTTTAAGCTGAGGTCCTTCCCAGGTCTCAGTTTGTCTGAGGTAATGTCTATTTAGTGAATAAGGGCTAGGCAAGAATTGAGGGAACGGTGGGAATCAGTCTGGGAGGGAACGATGCTCAAAGTTTCTGACCAGAACCAAGTGCTCTTATTATTCCCATTTTTAAAGAGAGTAAATTGAGACAGAGATTAAGTGACTTTTTCAAGGTCACAGTGGGTAGAGCTCTAAGTGAATATGGGCAAATCAATTTAGCTCTGTTTGCCTCAGTTTCCTCTTCTGAAAAATGGAGATAATAACACATATCTACCTAATAGGGCTCTTATAAAGTTCAAATGAGAGAATATTTATCTAAAAAATGGGAGGAAGGTGGAGAAGTTAGCAGGATGCCTGGCCTTATAGAAATGCCTATTTTTTTCTTTTTCCCCTCAAAATGAGCTTTTTAAGATCAGGAGAGGTAGAGAAAAGGGGGAAAATCCTTCCAAGGGATGAAGAAAATATAAACAAAACTGGAATGACTGGGGTATCAGTCTGGGAGGGTGGTTATTGGGAGAATTGGATGATAAAGTTGGTTAGTTCCAAAGGACCAGATTAGGAAAGGCCTGGAATGGGGAGCAGAGAAGGTTAGACTTCTTGGCAGAGGCTAAGGGAGCCTCAGGCAGGAACTGCAGCCACAAGCCCTTTCCTGGAAGATTGCTGATAATGATGATAATAGGCTAGCTTGGAGACAATAGATTCAGGGGATTTGATAAACTCACTTGTCTTACTAGGAGACTAATCTTTCCTCTTGGCGATGTGGGAGCCTGGGCATGGACCAGCGGGTTCCCTCAACAGAGAAACTCCCAAACTGAATTACTCAAATCCCATCTTCTGGAGGAGGCTTTCCTCAGTATCCCCTAAATCCCTCAACTCTTAGAATCTTCTCTTTAACATTGCTTCCAATTTACCCACCTATTATCTTTTATGTACATACTTGTTTTCATGTAGTCTCCCTCATTAGATTATGAGCCCAGGGAGAGCAGGTTCCCTGTTTTTTCTTTGCATTCCTTTATATCTGTAGTACTGAGGTATAAAGTAAGGGCTTAAAAAATGTTAACTGATTGACTGACAACCAGTTTAGAGGGAAGTAACCAAGACAGTCAGAGGATGGGAGACCATTAAAAAAAAACAAAAGAAAACTGGAGATTGCAAAACTATAGAAAAGAAGATGGGGCAGGGGAAGGGCATAATGGCTCGCTTAAAATATCAGAAGAACGATCACTTGGAAGAGAGATTAGCATGGTTTTATTTGGCCCCATTGGGGCCAAATTAGGAGTAATGGCTTGCAGCTGCTGGGAGTCTGATTTAGACTCAATGAAAGAAACACCAAAAATCCCTTCCTATCCAGGAGAGATAATCCCAACGGGTGCTTTCCAAACGTGGCAAATTCCCTGTCCTTCAGCATAATCAGGTTAAGGTTTGGGGGGTGTCACAGAGGGATTCTGGTTCAAGTGTCTTTTGGATTGGATGATCCCTTCAGATTTTGAGATTCTGGGATTCTAGAATTCTCTGATTCTTTTCTTCAGTCAAAAAATATTCATCAAACACCTTCTATGTTCTGGTCACTAAATGGAAGAAAAAATACATCCCTGTTCTTAAGGACTTCACAATCTGATTACCGGGTTCATGGCTTGCTTCTTGTTCCATGAGGTAGCCATGGAACCTCATGAGGTAGCCATGAAAGGAAGAGAGAAGAAAAAAAGAGCGAAGACTGGAACTTAGAAAGATACCCTTCTTCTATTCTTCCTCTCACCTTTCCTTTCCCTCCTCTCACCATGGTGCCCATAAACCAAGCAGTGAAAACAGCAACCTTGAAAGGATAGATCTACCTCTTAGCACCATCATGAACAGGGATCCTAGCTCTCTGATGATCCACTCAGTGACTGGCATGTTGGCAGATTTCTTCAGACATCTGCCAGTAGGGCATGGACATATAAAGTGGTTGATGGGAGCTTTGTCAGCCAAAAGAGCCTAGGGTGATTTAAGAAATACTGAGTTGAATCAGGAGCCCACCAGCCCAGAGTCCAAGGCCTGGCCTCTGAGGGGAACCTTTGCCACTAGGTGAGAGTCAGTTTTGGAGGTGCTTGCCCTGACTCTCAATTTTATAAAAAACAAAGGAATCCTGGGGAGGGGCTGCCCTGTCAGAACAGGTTAAAAATAGGCTCAACCCTTTCCCCTGCCTGTCTCCTTTAATATAGGGAGGGAAATGTTCTCCAGCCTTCAGGCTCAGGCATGATGTAAGTGCTGTTTATGGAAGGGCTGTAATAATAGAATCACACCAGCCAGGGGCTTTCTCTCTTGAGGCCTCCACCCTGGGAGGGGTGCTGTGCCCAGACTGAGCCCACCCCTGGGGTGGGGGTGAGGAAGGTGAGTAGGTTGATCCCTGGGTGTGTTCCAGAGACTGGATTATATTAAAATCCCAAGGAGGGCAATTGTGGTTAGAAGGTGACCCCAGGTCATGTAACTGGAAAATCCTCCTGTAGGGGCACCATGCTGTGTGGGATAGACTAAATCGGTGGACATACCAGGACAAAAGTTTTAGAATTAGTGAATCTGAACACTGACTTTGACTCATTCCTTTGTGATCTTAGGTGATAACACCCTTCATGGCATTTTTCCCCAACTTGAACTGACTGACAGGTTGGGTTCCCAGTGGGGAAAGGGAAGGGGAAGGGAAAGGGGAAGGGGAAGGGGAAGGAAGGGAATAACCATTTATATAACACCTACTATGGGATAGGCATTATGCTAAGGGATTTTTACAAAACAACTTTGTTAGGTAGGTTAATATTATTATCTCTTCTGTTTTTTGTTACAATTGAGTAAATTGAGCAAATAGTGACTTGCCTAATTAAGAATGAGGTTGGATTTGAACTTGGGTCTTCCTCCATTCCCAGAGGTCTATTCACTATATATCTGGTTGCTTCTCACAACATTAAAACTTTAGAAATTTAATATACTCCTGCCCAAGAGGATCTTCATGAAGTTGAAACATGGCATGATACCTCTCTATCTCATTTATAGTTTGTTTGTATATTGCTTATTGTCTTCCCCATAATATTATGAACTCCATGGGGGCAGGAACTGTCTTTTTTCTCTTTTGTATATCCATTGCTTCATATGGCATTTGGTACACAGAAGGTTCTTTTTTTTTAGGTTTTTGCAAGGCAGATGGGGTTAAGTGGCTTGCCCAAGGCCACACAGCTAGGTCATTATTAAGTATCTGAGACCGGATTTGAACTCAGGTACTCGTGACTCCAGGGCCGGTGCTCTATCCACTGAGCCACCTAGCTGCCCTTGACAGGTTACTCCTTTAGCAGACTGCCTATGAAGAGTCCAGCCTTCCAAAAGTCAAGTAGCCTGGACTCCGAGAGCTGTTCTACCATCATTGGTCACTCCTTGGCTGGGTGCTACTGCACACCCAACAGGCAGAGTGTTACAGTAAAGGCAACAACCATTGACCCAGGATTAACAGAAGTTTTTCTTCTGGTAGAAGACGAGAGAAATCTTAAATTCTCCCTCTTAACAGCTCTTTCTGGTTCAGAGACGGCTTCCCTTAGGGAAAGACTACCTTTCCCTATGAAGCTCAACTCAATTAAACTTCTCAGACTCCTGTTGGGTTTTATGTAGATGAGTGGCTGGATAAAAGGTAGGAAAGCAGTCTCTACCCTGGAGCAAATTGTCTCGGAAGTCTTTAGTGGATTTTTTCCACTTCTGATCTTCAACTTGGTTTAGTCTCAACCAGTACCCAACTACGTAAAGGGTTATACTGGCAAATATTTAACAAATAGCTCTCTTCAGAGGACATTATTACATTGAATCTGCATTATTCACGTATTTTCCTATCACTTTCTTAAGGCTAGATCATCAATAAAACAGTAAATCAAACCCTGATTTGTAGTTGGCTGATTTCTGAAGGGTAAATGCTCATACAGAAAATGAACAATCCATTCTCCCAGGATAGCAGGATTGAATTACAGGGTCTCTAAAATTTCTTTCAGATCTATGATTCTATGACCCTGCTCTTGAGCTGTTGAGAGGTGGTACTTGTATAGTAGTTGCTTAGATCCACACTCCCAGTCATTGGTACCCCAGGGGGAATTGGTTCCTGGGGACCTGAACTGGCAAGCAAATGACCCAGGTTGGGGTGATGGTGAAATATGCAATGATCTGGAAGTAGCTGTCTGCTCCATGGCCATCTCTGTTTACCTTTGCCAAGAAAAACCCTCATTCCCCTTCTTATTCTGCCCTATTCTGCTCTGCCCCTCTTGCCCTTTCTACCAGTCCACGGGGGGAGACTCTACCCCAGGCACCAACTTTTCTCCCTCTTTCCTGGAAGGGCCAGGGAGCAGGTAGGTACCACCTTTGACCTAGGTGGTCCCAGGGTCTTAGAGTTGGAAAAGACTGCCAGGCAACTTTCCACAACTACCAGTTTCAGAGAAACCACCAACCTCCATTGGTAGAGGGACTTCCTTTACTTTGGAGTTCCCTGTAACACTAAAATCCTGGGTCTGATCCTTATTTATCCCTGTCTCTTCCTAACTTGAGTTTAGCACTATCCATTGTGCTACAGTACCTGTCTGATTTGAGCTGAGTTGATACAGGGGGGTCAGGGACAGGTACTTCTTGGGGAGCCCTGGTCAGAGTTCTTGTCCTTTGATTCTTGTCTGGCATAGGAGCCATCTGACTAGAGAAATCCTTTTCTACTTCTGCTTTCCTCATGCTCATTCATCAGCAGGGCCATGGTCTGTGGCCAGGTGGAACAAACAGTCTTCTACTATGGGGTTACCTTCTGCGGGAATCTCTGGGTAATTCCTTTGACCTCATGCTGGCTTTGTCATTCATTCATTCATTCATTCATTCATCCATCTAACCATCCAACCATCCATCCATTTCTCCAGCAAACAAAACTTATTAAATGTACTTATTAAAATTATAATAAATTTATATGTGTGTACAATTTATACATTTATGCAAATTTAAATAATTTATACAAATTTATGTCTTATATAAATTTATTAAATGTACAGACATTGTGCTAGATGTTTGAGGATACCAAGACCAAATGAAGCTAAATCAAAAACCAAAAACCCATGGACTTCTGCCCATGGACTTGCCATGTAGCTGCTCATTAGCTTTCTTGACAGGGCCCTGAGGCCATTCATTACTCATCCTTCTCTCACTCACTTACTCATTCACCTGCAGAACAGAGCAGCAGAGAGAACTGAAGGTTCACCTTTAAACCAGCTGTTTTTTTCCAGCTCCAAAGATAGTGGGCTTGGGGTTAGGGGCAAAGGTCAGACCAGGCATGGGGGCCTTTGCTACTGGGGTCTGGTCAGGGAGAATGCTGGACAAGTTGGTGTCTCCTGCAAGTGCTTGCAGAGATCTGGTGAGAAGGGATCCATCAGAGGCCTCTCACTTTGGGACAGCTCTCATTGTTTGGAAGCTTTCTATCAATCAAGTCTGAAATTCCCTTTTTGCATTTTCCACCTATTACTTCCTTCAGGGAAGCCTGACACAGGAGCCATTTGACTTTCAATGTCCTTTTCTATTCATGCTCTCCTCATGCTCATTCATAAGCAAGGCAATGGCTTGTGGGCATGTAGAACAGCCCTCTACTATGAGGTTGCTTTCACAGGAATCTCTGAGTATTTCCTTTGACCTCATGTTGGCTTTGTCATTCATTCATCCATCCATCCATCCATCCATCCATCCATCCATCCATCAAATTAAAAAATACTTCAGATAAATACTCAGACAGATGGCATGTCTCCTTTTAACCTTCTTTTTTCTAACTGGTACAGTGGATAGAGCACCAGCCCTGGAATCAGGAGGACTTGAGTTGTTCAAATTTGACTTCAGATACTGACTAGCTGTGTGATCTTGTGCAAGTCACTTAACTCTGATGGCCTCTCATCCAGGATCATTTCCAGTCATTCTGATCCATATTTGATCACTGGACCCAAATGACTCCAGGGAAGAAAGTGAGATTAGTGACTTTGCCCAGTACCCCCTCACTCAAATCCAATTCACTTACATATTATGGCATCACCTCCCTAATATTGGGTTTTCTTCTAGAATGAAGGATAAACATCAGCAGCAGTGGATAGGGTGTTAGGTCTAGAGTCTGGAAGACATAAGTTCAAAACCTGCTTCAATCAGTTAGTAGCTGTGTGACCCTGGGCAAGTCACTTAACCTATGTTTACTTCACTTTCCTCATCTGTAAAATGGATATAAAAATAGTTCCTACTATTTGTTGTTGTGAGGATCAAATTAGATCTAATCTCATGGCAGCTAGGTTTTGACATAGAATGCTGAGGCTAGGGTCTGAAAGACTCATCTTCTTGAGTTAAAATTTGGCCTCAGACACTCACTAGCTGTGTGACCCTCAGCGAGTCATTTAACTTCTATTTGCCTCAGTTTCCTCATCTGTAAAATAAGCTGGCAAAGGAAATAGCAAATCTATCTCCCAGGATCAGATAAAGTAACATCTCATTTCTCATCAGATGACAAATCTATCCTCACATTGCCAGTCACCCATTAGTAGCCCAATGAATGGTTGTTCCCTTCCCCACAAGCCCCTTCTCCATGTTCAGCATCCCATTTCCTTCAAATCCTTCTCAGGTGTTGTGACCCTGAGATTCTTTAGCATTCTAGTGCCAAAGCAAGCTATAGAGTCCCTTTCCTCAAGTAATTCCTTACATTTTTCATAGGTCCTTCCTATCTCTTGTCATGTGATCCTAAGATTTCAGTATATTGGAAAGCAACACCGGGTCAGAACACCAGTGACTATAATTCTTGATCTGACTCAACCAATTATTGACTGTGTAACTCTGAACAAGGGATCTTCCTGGCCTCAGTTTCCTTTTTGTGAAATCAATTGAGCAGTCAATTAACATTTTTGTTAAACACTTCTATGCTAGAATGTAAACTCCTTGAGGGCAGATTGTTTTTGTCTTTCTTTGGATCCCCAGCATTGACATACAGTAGATATTGTAATAAATAAATGCTTGTTACTGAGAAGTATAGGAGATAGGAAGAAAAAAGAAAAAAGCTTCCCTGCCTTCAAAGAACTTCCTACATTTTAATAGACCTTAGAGTTACACAGACTCAGGCTCCTCCAAAGCATAGTAAGAATGTGAAAGGCGGGCCAGAAGTGAGCCTTGTGAGAAGAGCCTTGGAGAAGACATTCCATGTGCTCATCACTTCCAATCTTGCTACCATGCTGCCAACTCAAGCCTTAATTGACACCACTCCCCTCAGTCTTCTCTTCCCTCTGGTTGGAGGGCAGAGGATGCTACCCTTCCAATGCCTATCTTTATAGACGACTGAGATTAGACTTCCACCTCCTACCACTCTGCATTTGCTCCTCTGCCTGCATTCAACTCCACTGTGGGACTGGTACTTCCTGGTCTCTCCACCCCAACTTTCCTGGTTCCTTTGGCACATCATCTCCTTCCACTAGCTCGTAAGCTTATTGAAGGCAGGAACTGCCTTTCTTTTTTATTAATTATGTTCCTAGTGTTCAGCTTCTTGTCTAAAACATAGTGGACATTAATAAAATGCCCATTGTGGATTGGATTGTACTGTGGTCCCTCTGAGAAAGCGACCTCATCCACCTGGATTTATAATTGATCAGTCTTTGGCAGTGATGGGGTGGGGTGGTGAAGAGAAAAAAGGAGCGAAGAAATTGTTATCAACCTTGCTTCAATTCTTTTTCTTGGTTGCCCTCAGTTCAAACCTATCAAGATTAATTCTAGGTTCACTTTTTTTTTCTGTTTTTGCCCAAGGGGTCTTGGTGGAAAGGCTTGTAGATTTAATAGTCAGTCAAAGAGGGGCAGTTGGATGGCACAGTGGATAGAGTACCAGTCCTGGAGTTAGGAGGATCTGAGTTTAAATCCAGCCTCAGACACTTAATAATTACCTAGCTGTGTGACCTTGGGCAAGTCACTTAACCCCATTGCCTTGCAAAAACAAAAAACAAAAAAAAAGTCAGTTAAGCAATAGCTGATAAGTATTTATTAAGTGCTTAATTTCTGGCAGGGACTTTACTAAGCACTGAGAGTACAAAGAAATCAGACACAGACATTTCAAAACCATTCATTTTCTCTTTACAGCAACCCAGTGAGGGAGGGACTATTATCATCCCCATTTTACAACTGAGGATGCTGAGGCAAGCACGAGGATCACACAGCTAAGAAATGTCTGAGATCAGATTTGAATTCAGTCTTCCTTAGCCCATCCCCAGAGCTCTAACCACTGCACACCCGCACACCTCACAACTGCAAAACTTTCATACCTTCATTCCTGTTGGAGGATCTTCATGAGGATGAAACATAGTGTATGATGTGGTACCTCTGATATATAGCTTGTCTTCCTATTAGATTGAGAACTCTTGAGGGTCTTCAGTAGGAGAGAGAAGCTTGACCATGTACATTTATAGTATAATTGGAAGGCTCTTCTGAGGGAAGGGCCTGGATTCAAATCCTGATTTTGTCACTGATTAGCTGTGTGACCCTGGAGAAATCTCTTGACCTTTCTGTGCCTCAAATTTTTCAACTGTCAAATGCAGACGATAACACTCATATTTGTTCTCGCAGATGATAGCACTTCCTTTCCCCAAGGATGGAGAGAAAAGTGCTTTGTGGACAGAAAAGGTACAATTTAAGTAGGGAGCAGAGCGCCCAAATGGAGAAGGGGCCATGGGCAGATCTGTCAGAACAGAGGCTAGGGAGTGAAGAGAGAGAAAGAGCCAGCGAAGGTATGGCTGGATGCCTCTGGACCTTGCTCTATGGATGTTTCTGAGTCTCTAGGTTTCTGAATTTCTCCATCAATTGAATGCTCAGTCATGCCTGGCGTTGCCTCTACCTGCTCTAACGAGGATGTAATGAGGGTTAATGGGTAAGGATGTGCAGTGCTCAGAGATCCTGATAAGATTTAGGATGAGTTTGCAGAAGCTAGCCTCTCTCCTGCTTCCAGGGTGAATTGATCTCCCCAGTGGGCCTTCTTTCAGCCATCAAATACTTATCCTAGACTGAGTTTATTCTGGGGTGATACAGCAAGCCCAGGCTGGAGGCAGAGGGTTATTTCAAGTAGTCATTTTAGTCTGCTGTGGGGCCCAGAACAAAGTCATTTTATTTCTTGGGGCTTTAGTTTCCTCATCTATAAAATGGTGCATATAGGACCTCAGAAGTTTCTAGTTTGGCCTATATCTGAGCAGGAATACCTTTTGCAATTTCCTGAATTGGTCAACCAGTCTCTTGCCTGAAGACCTCTACTTATAGGGAACTCACTTCCTACCAGTGTGTGCCCTACCAAAATAATTTCCTGTTGTTGGTTGTTGCTGTTGAATCATTTTAGCTGTGTCTGCTTCTCTGAGACTCATTTAGGAATTTCTTTTTTCTTTTTCTTTTTTTGCAAGGCAATGGTGTTAAGTGACTTGCCCAAGGCCACACAGCTAGGTAATTAAGTGGCTGAGGCTGAATTTGAACTCAGGTACCCCTGACTCCAGGGCAGATGCTCTATCCACTGCACTATCTAGATGCCCCCATTTAAGGATTTCTTGACAAAGATACTGGAGGGGCTTGCTGCTTCCTTTTCTGGTTCATTGAGAAAATTGAGGCAAAAAGGGTGAAGTGTCCAGGGTCACACAGCTAGTATCAGGTCTTCCTGACTTCAGGCCAGGTATTCTATCTAATGTACCACTTAGTCGCCTGTTGGAACTCTAGAGCAATGAAGTCAGGAGGACTTCCTGAATTGAAATCTGGTCTCAGACACTTATTAGCCCAGGTGACCTTGGGCAAGTCGCCGAACTCTGCCTCAGTTTCCTAAACTGAAAAATGAGTTGAAGAAGGTAATGCAAACCACTCTAGAATCTTTACCAAGAAAACCCCAAATGAAGTCACAAAGAGTTGGATAGAACTAACATTTCCAAAGCTTTTCATTCTCCTGACCCCAAACCTGTTATAAATCAGGTAACTCAGGAACAAGTCATCCTTTTGCCTTACAATCCTTCAAATACCTGAAGATAGTTCTCATGTCCTCACTGCTTTTCTTTTGTAATGCCCACCTCCTTTCCTCCCTAACTCGTGGGTTTGTTGTGAGCATCTCATACAAATATGAGTAGGGACATGTTCTGAGGAGAGCAAGACATCTGAATAGATCTGAGGAGGTATTTATGTGGTCATGTTGACACCCTGCCCGGCCTCTCTGAGGGGCATACTTTTGGGTCATTTCATTCCAAAGCACAGCCTCAAACAGTGGCCCAGCAGTGTTCAGCAATAGCAGACCCAGGTCATTCAGAGATTAGCCAGAGAAACCTTAGAACACTCTCCTCCTCTCTGGGGCTCAGCTTCCTCATTTATAAGATGAAAGGGCCAGATTGCCTATAAGGTTATCTTATGATCACATAAGCCTATGAACCTAGGGACACAGGAGATTGAGTTTAGAGTGTCAGAACTGAGAGGGTGCATAACATTAGAGCTTGCAGGGCTCATAGAATATCAAAATTGGCCCTTAGAACCAATAACATAGAGTGTTCTGTCTGGAAGAAAACTTAGAACATGGAATGTCAGTTAGGGGGGCCCTTAGAACAAGAACATTAGAGTATAAGAACCCTTAGCATTTAGAAGATGAGAGATAAGAAGGATCTTAGAACAGAGAATGTCAGAGCAGGAAAAGTTTATATACCTCCTATTCTGAGCCTCTCCTTATGCCAAGGAGGAAATGGAGTCTCTGCATTGTCATCCTTTTCCCTGAGATCTGCTCTTAGTTAATGGGTCTCTTGAGAGCCAGACAGTGAAGAAGAAAAGATAATAGTGTTAGTGTGAACATCCTGCACCCCCGAGTCTAGTGATGCTGTCATGGCAGTTCATCCTTTGTAAGTCGGGGTCCAGAAATCATCCTAACACAAGCCTCAGAGGTGAATCCTACCTGGCTCCCCTGGACACCTCCACCACATTTCTGGGGAATGGAGCGGGGAGGGGGAAGCCACAGAGAGACTGCACTAGTGTTAAAGGCTCATGGGAAATGTGGCTTAAGTCGCATTTCCAGAGAATGAGAAAAACAGGCGTGTGTGTGTGTTGTGTGTGTGTGTGTGTGTGTGTGTGTGTGTGTGTGTGTGTGTGTTCTGAACTTACTCTCCTTGGTAAAAGCACTGGGCTCTTTTCAATTACTGCTGCGTTTCCTGTGCTTCTCATCCAATTATATAAGCTGAGAAATCATGGCCCATCATGACAAATTGAATTCTTCCTTCTTCCCTCCTTCCCTCCCTCTCTTCCTTCCTTCTTTCCATTCTCCCTCCTTCCTCCCTCCCTCTCTTTCTCCCTTTCTTTTCTTTCTTCCTTCCTTCTTTCCTTCCTTCTTTCCTTGCTTTCTTCTTTCCTTGCTTCATTGCTTCCTTCCTTTTTTCCTCCCTCTTTCTCTCTTTTCTTTCCTTCCTACCTTCCTTGCTTCCTTTTTTCCTCCCCTCCTCTTTCTTTCTTTCTTTTTCTTTCTTTCTTTCTTTCTTTCTTTCTTTCTTTCTTTCTTTCTTTCTTTCTTTCTTTCTTTCTTTCCTTCCTTCTTTCCTTCTTTCCTTCCTTCTTTCCTTGCTTCCTTCCTTTGTCTATTTCTCCTTTCTGCCTCTCCCCTTATCTTCCTTTCAGTACTTCTCCCTCTTCCTTTCCTTCTCTTCCCTGCTCTTCTATTTTTTTTTTCATTTTTGGTCTTATATAAGTGGGTAAAATTTTGAATCTGATTTTCCTCCCAGGAACTATTTCCTGCAAATTAATGATCCTGGGCTTTCTGGGAGCAGGTGGCTCATTTCAGGAGCGACTCAAGATCTCCACTCTTGATTGCAATTTCCCCCGAGATGGTTTTGGCCACTTGGCCCTTATTTCTGAAGTAAAGATGGGAGGGAGAGAGGGAGAGAGGGAATGAGGAGGTGGAGGAGGGGGTGGGAGACCTTGGGGAGAAGCTTTCCAGTTGCTCTTTTCTTCAGACTTTGCAATCTCAGAAGTATTTTTTTTATAGATAATGAAAGTTTTAAGAGCAGAAAGAACTGTTTTCAGTCTACTTATTCCCATTGTGTTAAAGGAGTCCACTGAGTTCTCGTCTGTTAAATCACCCCAGCTTTCCTGTCTCCTCTACAGAAAGGCCTGGTTACTTTGTGTTTTGAATTGTGATTTATTTTCAGGATTATTGCTAATATTTTCCAGTAAATATGGGTTTTGAAAGCTTTCTTCCTGGCTTAGAACATTTCTCTTTATGGTAACTGGCAAGAACAGAAATGATTTCTTAGAAACATCCCACAAAATCGCAGAATTTAAGAACAGGAAGGGACTTCAAAGACCAGTCTAGAACTGAACAAGAATTCCCCCAAAATATCCCCAAGTAGTCATGTGGCCTTTGCTTGGAGACTTCCATGGAGAGGCGTCCACTTCCTACTGAGACTCTGGTCCCATGTTGAACAGGCCTAGGAAGCTTTCCCTGGCCCCAGACTCTGCTTACCTGCTTTCTGACCCTTCTCCTCTCAAACTTTCTCCCCTTATCCTGGCCTTTGAGAGGTGACCTTTCACTTTACCTGGTCTATTGATGGAACTAAGTCACACATATCTGTGTGCCCAAACCTTCCTCTCCACATTCTCCCTTTCACCATCTCAATTTCTGAGAAGAGAAGGGGAAGGGAGGTTGTCTTCCCTTGTCAGAAAATGAATCCCTTGGGGATGGCAATATCTTGCTTCTGTTTGTATTGTTCCCTGACCAACCCTACCATACCCCTTTTAGTATAGTTATTCTGGTACATGGTAAATGCTTAATCAATGATTCTTCACTCATTCATCCATTAAGTCCAAATTGACATTCTGTGCTGTAAGAACCCTTCCAGTTTTGATATTTTTTATTCTAAGGTCTCTTTCAGTTCTGACATCTTGTATTTTAAGGACCCTTCTAAATCTGACATTTTCTGTTCTAAGGACTCTCCCAGTTCTGGCATTCTTGGTTCTAAGATCTCTCCTGGTCCTAGCATTCTCTGTTCTAAGAGCCCTTCCAACTCTGACATTCTCTGTTTGAAGGACCCTTCCAGCTCTGACATTCTGCATTCTAACTATCCTTCCAGCTCTGTCACTATGTAGTCTAGGTCCAAGATCTGACATTATCTGTTCTACATGCCCTTGAGTTCTGACTTTCCCTGTTCAAAGGGCTCTCCCAATCCTAACATTCTTAGTTCTAAAGCCTCTTCCAGCTCTGACATTTTGGGTTCTAAAGGCCCTCCCAGCTCTGACATTTTATGTTCTGAAGTCCTGCCCCCTCTTACCTCCCCATCTTGTCAGCTGTAAGGGTTCATAGACCATTTTGGTCTAAACTCCTTGACAATGCTAAGGTTATATAACTTCTGAGCTTGTTCCTAGAAGAGGCATCTCTTGTGGTTAATTGCCATTTAAAAGAACTGTTAACAAAAACCATCATTGCTAGGAATTTCTGGCACCTATGAAGAATTCGATTGTGGGGAGAAAAAGACCAAGGCTGGCATGTATTGTAATTTCTACTGAATCTATCCCTGATCCTGGGTATTCTGGGTGACTCCATTTCAGGTATGATAACCAAACAGAAAGGAATCTAGTTTTGAGGAGATCCTAAGGATGGGGAGTCAGGATGGTGGTAGAGGTCCTGCTTTCCAGATTGGTCTCCATGACCTTTTGGAATCAGGGCCTGGTGGCAAGTACCCTGGCACCCTTTCCCCCCAGTAGTCAGTAACCTGGGGAAGAGCCCCGATTGCCTCATGCTATATACAGCTCTGTTGTATCTATTGTCTTTGATCCAAATACAGAAAGAGCAGAAATTTTCCCCTAATCAGGCCTCTTTCCTAGACTACAAACCTACAAGCCAGCTCCCATGTTAGTCAACTCAGGGAGAAGAAAGAGCTGGGTTCTCTGGGTTTCAACTCTTGGCTGTTTGACCTCAGGTTAGAAAGAAATATTGAGACAGGGGCCTGCTGGATTGTTGACTTCTAGTTAGTTCAATAAGAGACATTTATTATTCCTCTGCTATATAGAAGGCACAGGCCACTATTGATGCATAGACCAAAAAAAAAAAAAGGTCGACTCCATGACACTCATCAGCATATAATCAAATAGAGCATCAGGTCCCCTGTCCTGGTCTAAGGGCATGGGCAACTGAATACAACATGTTCTTTTTACCCTTCACCTTTTTCTCTTGATATTCTTTTCAGTTACCTCACTCATTCTCTCTCTCTCTCTCTCTCTCTCTCTCTCTCTCTCTCTCTCATATACACATCTATCTCCTTCCCTAGACTCTCCTCTGAACTCCTATCTATTGAACATTTCAAACTGGATGTCCCAGACTAACTTCATTTTATTTCCCCCAAACCATCTCAACTTCCCAATTTCTCGATTTTTGTTAAAGTTACTACCATCTTTCCAGTATCCCAGCTTTGTAACTTTGCTGACCTCCTCACTCTTCCTCTCCTCTTCTTACCTATTGAACATGTTGCTAAATCTTGCTGTTTCTACCTTCTCAATACTTTCTAAGGTACAGCTAGGGGGCTAAGTGGATAGAACCCTGGGTCTAGAGTCAGGAAGCCCTGAGTCCAAATCCAATTTCAGATATTCACTAACTGTGCAATCCTGAGCAAGACACTGAATCCTGCTTGCCTCAGTTTCCTCATCTGTAAAATGAACTGGAGAAGGAAATGGCAAATAACTTAGTTATCTCTGCCAAGAAAATCCCAAATGGGGTCATGGAGAGTTGGACAAGACTGAAAAATGACTCAATAACGACAAAATGTCTAAGTCCACTCTTCCCACTCTTCTAATCATCTCACTTGGTTCAGGACCTCATCACCTCTGGCCTAGATTATTTGTAATTGGTTTCCCGGCTTCAGATCTCTCCACACTCTAATCTACCATCCTCTCAGCTGCCCAGGGAGTTTTCCTTCAGACAAGATCTGACCACATCCCTCTCCTACTCAACCAACTTCAATAGCTCTCTGTTGCCTCACTGTTTAGCTTTCAAATCCTTTCACAGTCTGATCCCAACCAATTTTTTTCTCTTCTTCCTTTCCTTCCTTCCTTCCTTCCTTCCTTCCTTCCTTCCTTCCTCCCTCCCTTCCTTTCTTTCTCCCTCCCTCCCTTCCTTTCTTTCTCCCTCCCTTCCTTCCTTGCTTCCTTCCTTCAACTTTTTGCAGTTTATTTCATGAATGAGTCACTCTTATCCAAATTAAAGAGAAGACCCCAAATGGTTACATGATACAAGCTGTGAGGTTTGAAAACTTGTGATAAGGGACAGAAGGGAATCTTCTTGCTCATTTCAAGCAAATCCTCACATAAGTGGGCCTCCAGCACTTAAAAAGCATGAACCTTCAGCTGTCCAGTTCAATCTCTACAAGACCCTGGCGTATGGTCTTTAAAAAGCAAACAAAAAGCTCCTTTTTACTGGTATGTTCTGTTTTTACATCACGTACATTTTCCCTGAATGTTTCCCCTTCTCCCTTCTAGAAAACCATTCTTGATAATATTTTTTTCTTTTGCTAATTCACAGGGATATGTTCTTTCACTGGGGTTACCCTGTTACTAAATTGTTATTCAATTGTGTTCAAGTTTTCATGATCCCATTTGGGGGTTTCTTGACAAGAATACTAGAGTGGTGTCTCAATTCCTTCTCCAGCTCATACAGATGAGAAAACTGAGGCAAATAGGATTAAGTGACTTGCCCAGGGTCACACAGTCAATAAACTTGTCTGAGATTAGATTTGAGCTCAGGAAGATGAGTCTTCCTGTCTCCAGGCATTTTAGCCTCTGAGTCACCTAGCTGTACAGAGCTGAATGACTTCTCTATATGCTGGGATACTTAGTTCAGGCAAATTTCTTAAATTCTCTGTTTGTCATAATGGTAGACTTCCCTGATGAGGGTTTTCCTTCAGTGTCTTTATTGAAATTTTATGTGAATAAGAACCTCATTTCTAGCAGGAAGTTGGTCAACTCTGTCACTTGTAACAGCAATTAATGGAAAAATGGAATTTCTGGAGAGTAGATAGTAGATCTGCAGAGATAGCCTGCAGAAGGAGAGAGTAGACAAAGAGATCAAAAGTCAAGAGCATGGAAGCTCTTGGGAGAGGCTGCTGCATCCTTATTGGTGACAGACCATTGACTGGGGCCTCCAGTCCATCTTTCAAATTTCATTGGACATTACTCCCCTTCTAAGACTCTTCGATCCAATTAAACTAGCTTTCTCTACATTCCTCACACATGAAACTCCATCTCTCATTTCTCATCTCTGCATCCCTCCATTGACTGATGTCCTTGCCTTGCATATACCTTTGTTTCATAGGGTCCTTCTTCCTTTTAGATGAATTATAGGTACCAGCTTCTGCTTCTTAATTCCCCTAATACTTAGTGAACTCCCTCCCAAATTTATATACATATACATATACATATACATATACATATACATATACATATACATATACATATACATATACATATATATATACACATACACATACACATACACATACACACATAACCAAATTACCTACTCTGCAAGATTTTTTGGGGGATGGTTGACTATATTTTGGTATATATATATATATATATATATATATATATATATATATATATATGTATATATATACACTAGTTGACTTTCCAATTAGAATATGGTAGGGATTGTTTCATTCTTTGAGTTTGTATTCCCAACCAGAAGCCCAGTAGGTATTTTATAAAGACTTGTCATTTGGCGACTTACACCTCCTTTACAAGAGCCTCTGCTTCTATCAAACCCATCTCTTCATGGTTCCTAAATGAAAAATAGAGAATGATAACATAGAGATGATAACTATAGAGAAGAAGGAACCTTAGGGACTTCTAGTCCAGTTCTCTCTCTCTCTCTCTCTCTCTCTCTCTCTCTCTCTCTCTCTCTCACATATGAAGAAATTGAGACCGAGGAGAATTAATCGAGCTGCTCAAAGTGATAGAAGTAGGATCATAGATCATCGAGCTAGAAGATGTCTTAAAGGTCATCTAGTCTGACCTCCCCATTTTAGAAATGAAATCAAATGACTTGTCCATGGTCACAAAGGTTGTGAGATGCAAAACTGGAATTTGAAACTAGGTTGTTTTTTTTTTCTCACTATACCAACCTGCCCTCTACTGGCATCCCCTCCTTCTACATTGCTAACTTCCATTCTATTTTTTCTCTTTTTTTCGATGAATGTTATTTTGTTTTATTTTTTCAGTTACATGCAAAAATAGTTTTCAATATTCACCTTTTTGTAAGCTTTCAAGTTCCACACTTTTCTGCTTCCCTTCCTTCCCTTCCCCTCCTCATGACAGCAAGTAATCTGATAGAGGTTTTATATGTACGATCATGTCTAACATATTTCCATATTAGTAATGTTGTGAAAGAAGAATCAAAATGGAAAAAGAGAAAAAAAACAAATCTTAAAAGTAAAAATAATATGCTTTGATTTGCATTCAGTCTCCATAGTTCCCCCTCCACCCCCCCCCCACCCCCCCAGTCTGGATGGGGATGGCATTTTCCATCACAAGTCTTTTAAAATTGTCCTTGATCACTGAACTGCTGAGAGGAGCTAAGTCCATCATACTCAATCAGTCCACTCTTTTTATCAAGGCAGAATAATGTGATGGAAAGAACACTGATTCAGGAGTCACAGAAACTGGGCTCAAATACTTCCTGTGTGATCTTGACCAGTTGATTCACTTCCCTGGGCTTCAGTTTCCTCATCTGTAAAATAAGGATCCTCATAGTCATTTGAAGTTCTAGAGCTATGTGCCTATGATTTCAAAGCCCAGATTGAGGGCCACTTCTCTGGAAGTCTTCCCAAGACTATTCTAGTCTGTATCTGTCACCCTTATCTGTCTCCTATCCCTAATTGTTTGTGCTTCTCATGAGGCACTCTGGGACGGTCATTTACTTTTTTCAAGTTTGAATGATTCTCTAGGGCAAACACCTTATCTAGTACTAACGTAAGTCAACATTTATATAGGACTTTAAGGTTTACAAAAGGTTTTCTATTAATTATATTATTATTGTTGGATGTTACTTAATATAGGTATTGCCAGGGTGAGCAGACTGAGGTTCTAGAAGGGTTAATGATTTACTCAGAACCCCACATTTAAATGGGGCAGCTAGGACAGAATGCTGACCATGGAGCCTTGAGGATGTATTATTATTGCCTTGTAACAATACTAGGATGTGGATATTTGGGATATATCCTCATTAAACATGGCGTGGGAGACTCTATGCAATTTGACCAGGAGTAGACAACTCAGAAGTGAAAGAAGGAGGGTTCCAACCTAGGTCTTTCAGATTCTGGATCCAGCATGAGCTTACTGTGTATCAGACCCTGCAGGATATATGTCTAGGTCTATGTATGTGTATGTTTATAAATATATCTATCTAAATATGCATGTATATGTGTGAAGAAGAACAAGAAGGCCAGAATCCCTGGTCCAAATAGTATTTGGAGGGGAATAAATTATAAGAAGATACACACACACACACACACGTATGTATATATGTTCATGAGGAACCACCTACCTTCTAAATTGGGCATCTTTATCAAACACCAACAAGCATTGAAAAGTAGGGATGAGCTGCAGGCTCCCTCCCAAACTTACTGTCTGACCCTCTGATGTCTATGGGGTTATTGGACTTCAAGTACTAGAGATCAGTGTGAGTTTTGTTCTATTGCCTGCCAGGAGACTTGGGGCAGGTCTCCCAAGGAGCTGATGGCTCATTAGCCTGGAGTTTTTCTTCCATGCCTTCCTCCCTCAGCTTGGGTGGAAATTCTCACTTCATCCATCCATTCAGCCAACACCTACTATGGGGCTGGACCCTGGGCTGGGACCAGGCTCCTCTCTCTTTCTCCTGCTTCATTTCTTCTGTTTTTTTTCCCTCCTGGCCTGTTCCTCCTCCCCCTTTCTCTCTCTCCAAGCCCCAGCTGGTGGGGTTGCCACGGTAACATAGTATTAAGTGAAGCCAATAGACAGCCCATTCAGATTATACAATAGAGACAAACAGACAGGCTTTAGATGGTTCTGTTGTGGTCACACAGTCTTACCCCTGGGCCCCTTTAGGTCAAGGACCATCCGATCTACATCTCTCTATTCCCCAGAATCCTTCACCCAAGATCTTTTGTAGAGTCAATAGAATTAACCAAAATGAAAAAAAAATTCTAGGGTGGAAGTCAGAAAATGGGATAGGAGTGGGAGTAATGATGAGAAGTAGGGGTGGTGGAGGTGATGTGGTGGGGAGGGACCTTTCCAGTCCTTCCTTTTTCAACTTACCCAGTCTTACAATTTATTTCCCTCCAAATACTGTTTGAATCAGTGATTCTGGCCTTCTTGTTCTTCCTCATACAACACTTCATTTCTCCATCCCTAGGCTACCCACCAGGTCTGAAATGCTTTTCTTCTTCACATCCCTGGCTTCTTTCAAGATTCATCTTACATCCCATCTTCTTTAGAGGCTTCTCTTAGTCCCCAATCTTGGAGTCAGAAGGTTGGAAGTCCGAATCTAGCCTCAGACACTTCACATTTTCTAGCTGTGTGACCTTGGGCACTTAACCCTGATTTCCTCTCATCCAGGGCCAACTCCAATTGACGTGATTCATATTTGACCATTGGACCCAGATGGCTCTGGAGAAGAAAGTAAGATGACTTAGCATAGTGCCCCCTCACTCAAAATCTAATTCACATGCTTGTCATGGCATCGCCTTCCTGATGTCATGGTCTTCTTCTAGAACAAAGGACAAACATCATCGTCATCTTAGTCCCTAATCCTCTAGCCCCTTTTAGTGACTTCCCTCTGAGATTACTATCTCCCTTAAATCTATAAATATATCTGGTTTCCTCAGAGATGTTTGTATTTTATCCTACCAGTTAAGTCTGTGTTTTTAACCTTTCATTATCCCCAACATTTAGCATGGTGTTTGACTGTTAATAAAAGATAGTTGACTCAACAGATTCAACCCTTCTAATAACTCAGTTATGTGATCTGGTCTTAGATATCACTCAGGCTAACTTGTTCTATTGAGAAGAAAACAAAAGAACTCTCCTGGTTCCCAAAATCTTGCCTCCCCCCAAAAGGCTAGCAAATGTTTGTAGAATTCATGAAGGATGACCTCTTTCTGTCTAGGCAACTGGGAATGGTGTTAACATTCTATCCAACATTATAGTCTTCTCCAAATATTACTCCAAACTCTAGATATTGGAGAGGTTAAGGTTATCAAGTCTAGACCGACTTTTTGAGGTCTTTTAGTTTTTCTTTAGGACTCAGGGGGGTACATTTCTCATTTCTATTATAATCCATCTCTTGCTCTCTACTCTCAACAGCTACTACACCAATTTTCTATATGTTTTCTGTTTTTTTTTTGTAATCAGTCTTTTCCCTTTTCAATCCATGTTTTACATCTATCAAAATGATATTCTTAAGATACACGTCTGATAATCCACTGCTCAAGAAGCTTCTGTGCCTCCCTATTATCTCTAAGATCAAATAGAAACTTCTGTTAGGAATTTATAATCTGATGTTCAGTCATCTTTCCAGCTTTATTGCATATTCCGATTCTTTGAGCACTATGTTTCAATAAAGCTGAACCATTCTGTAGACTGTTCCTCATATCTGATTTATTGTCTTTCCTTAACTCTATCTCTTAGAATTCTTATTTTTTCACCAAGTCCCATTAAAACTCACTTATTATGGAAGTGGGTCCTTCTCCTCTCCCCATTTCCATTACTTCCTGGGTACATATTATATTTTCCAGAGAATGTAAATTCCTTAAAAGGAATAATGCTTTTTTACTTTGCCTTTGTTTCTTCAGGATACACACACACACACACACACACACACACACACACACACACACACACATACACAGGATTCCCCCCTTCCCCCCACTGCCAAGGTTTTCTTCCTCATGCACACACTTGACTTTGTGCTATTCTGCCTTGCTTACCTCCAATTCCTGTGTCAAGACATGACCTGTGATGTCATTGGTTCTCTTCAAAAATGAAGAGTGAACAACAATTATTCTCAGGACCTAACATCAGTAAATGATTAACAAATGCTCAATGAATGAATGGAAGAATTCCATTCTCATTTATTCAATAGATTTTTATCTAGCACCAGCTACTATAGATATCAGATTCTGGGCACACAAATGATAGAAATAACTCATTCTCCAGTTTGGGTAGCCTTGAATGATTCAAACTGGCAAAGGAAAAAAAGAATGTACACTAGAGCTTCTTTACTGATCTATGAGGAAAAATAAAAGTCACAAGATGACCTTGAAGTATCCTTGTTTATTCATCAAGTTAGTAAAGATGAGAAAATACATCATGGCGGTGGCTTGAGGAAGGCAAATACACTAATTCCCTATTGGTGGAGTCAAGGATTGGTTCAATCATTCTAGGAAATCATTGAGAATAAAACAAGGCCAAGACCTACCTGGGAATTTTATGGCTACATAAGCTTATGGTGAGAAGAAAGGATTTGGAATCAGGGAGACCAGGTATGAACCCTAAATCTCCCACTTAATATGTGTGACCTTGGGCAAATTATTTAACATCTCTGGATCTCAGATTCTTTATCTATAAAAAAGACTCCCAAAGTTCCTCCTAATGAATATTCTACTTTGTATACATTGGCATGCTTCACTTGATTTCCCTGGGGACCTACCAAACCCATCTCCCCTTAGTAGAAGTTAAGCTCCTTGAAGGCAGGGACTGTTACATTTTCATCTTTGTAACCCAAGCACCTGATACTTCATGGTCAGCCATCACACGTAATTGAGGGAAAATAAAATATTATTTAAAAAATAAATATTCAAACAACAAGCACATATTAAATTTCTTCTATAAGACATTATGGCACTGTGCTAGATTCTGAGGATATCAAGATAAGGAATAATTCTTTCAAGGAGCTTAAATACTAATAGGATAAATAACATGTCAAGTCTCAGTTGTGACCCTGTGTGACCTCATCTGAGGTTTTCTTGCCAAAGAGAGTGGAGTGGTTTTGTCATTTCCTCCTCCAGCTCATTTAGCAGATGTGGAAACTGAGGCAAACAAGGTAATGTGACTCCCCCAAAGTCACACAATTAGTGTCTAAGGCTGGAGTTGAACTTAGATCTTTCTGACTCCAGGCCCAGGCTATCTACTGAGCCATCTAGCTGCCCATGTTTTCCTCATATGAGACATCTTGCTATTCCTTGTAGATGATCATCTTTAGCCCATCTATGTACCTGTGTACAGACTCAGTTCCATAGCTGGAATACATTCTTTCCTCACTTTTTCCTATTAGGATTCCTGGCTTCCTTCAAGGCTCAGCATTAGGTCACCTCTTACAGAAAGCCTTCCTTGATTCTTCCAAGCAACTGATACCCTCCTAACCCTGCTCCCTTCTCCCTTCTCCAATCCTCCCTACTTTGCTTGTTTATTCTTATCTGTTGGACTCAATGGAAGTGACTCAATGGAGGGAGCACCATGCCTTTAGTCAGGAAAACTCTTCCTGAGTTCAAATACAGTCTCAGATCAACTGTGTGATCCTGGGCAAGTCACTTAACCGTTTGCCTTGGTTTTCTCTTCTATAAAATGAACTGGAACATGAAATGGCAAAAGCACGCTAGTATTATTTTTGTCAAGGAAACTCCCAATGGAGTTATGAAGAGTCAGAAACAACTGTGCAACAACATGCAAGGGAAAGGGAAGAGTTAAGGGTGGCTTTAAGATTTTAAACTTGAGTAACTTTGAAGAGGAAACTCAAGAGAAATAGGAAGAGGGGTTGATTTGGGGAAAAGATAAATTCTGATTTGGACGTGGGTTTGAGATGCAAGCAAGGAGTATGTGAGTATGGTTTCTTAATGCAGGAAATGCTGGGTAAGGAAACTCCCTCTACTAAAGCAGATCCACATTTGCTCTGTATTATCTTGTCAGAGAGTTACCTGGGGCCATTGAGAGGCTAAACTGAGGGTCAGACTGACAGAATATGTCTGGAATGCAGGGACTTGAATCCAGGTTTTTCTCATGGGGGTCCAAATCTCTAACCAGTATGCACTCATCATAAGGGACATCCAGTGGGAACTAAATGATCATCACATCGGCTCATCCAAAGAAGTCTCCTGCACTCAACCCAGAGAAGTTTCTCTCCTGGATATATTGAGAGGAGAAATGAGGTTGGGAATTAGAGGATCTGCCTTCAAATCCTGTTTATGCCACCCAAATGACCTTGAGCAAGTGATTTAATCTCCTTCGGCTTCATTTTCATCATCTGGGGTTGGACTAAATGAACTCTAGCCCCAAATCTATGAGAATTTGTTCCTATAACCCCCATAGCTGACATCTAAGGAGGAAGACCAAGGAGAGGATGCCTCACTCCAGAATGGAATAAGCTAGAATGGATGTTTCATCCAAGGCAGGACCCTTCAACCCAGGGAACACCTTATGCAAGAAGCAACACCTCAAGAGTAAATGTATCTTCCCCAAGAGAGCTCTTCACTCTTTCAGAGAATCCTTTTTCTTGAGGGGTCCCCTCACCCTGAAAGGGGCCTCACACCCCACCCAATAGAACCTACCCCAAGCTTTAAGTTTCTCCTTCGGTCTAATGTGATATCGTAATGCTACCAACTTGCAGAAGAAGCTTTATTATTATTAATAGCTGTGATCTGATCACATTCTGTGAGTGAGCTGGCTGTGCTAGGGTGGGGGGGTTCCACCATCCGAGCTGGCAGAGGGCCAGATCCACTCTCAGCACCAATCGGGCTCCTTGGCAGCTGGCTGCCTTCCCATTAAGACATTAAGATTGGAGTCAAAAACATAACAGATGCAGAACAAAACATGAGGTCGCTCAAGGGGATTATATAAAAACAATTAAAACACATTAATTACCAGTTATGTTAATGTTGCCTCCTGAACATGCTGGGTGATTACCAATCCAGGCAGGGGCCTCTTGGAGACCCTACAGTCAGTGAGGTCCCTAGGGAACAAGAAAGAAGGGAGAAGAGGATCTATCTGCCTCCCAACCCCCTTCCTCCCTCCACCCCTTGCCTTCCTTAAACAGGATGCCTCAGTGTGATGTGAGCCAGGCCTAGAAGGAGAGGGACTAGCTTGAGAAGATGGGCTGAGTAGGAACTGGAACCAGGACTGTGAGATTACTGGGGAAAAGTGACAATTATGCAGTGGAGAGAGCTTTGGCCAACCTTTAAATAGTTTGTCTGACCTTGGTCACATCACACATCCACTCTGGGATATATTTTCCTCTTCTGTGAAATGAGAGTATTGTTTGAGATGGCTTCTTTCTTTCTTTTTTCTTTCTCTCTCTTCCTTCCTTCCTTCCTTCCTTCCTTCCTTCCTTCCTTCCTTCCTTCCTTCCTTCCTTCCTTCCTTTTTAATGTTTTTGCAAGGCAATGGGATTAAGTGGCTTGCCAAAGGCCATACAGCTAGGTAATTATTAAATATTTGAGGTGGGATTTGAACTCAGGTACTCCTGACTCCAGGGTTGGTGCTCTATCCACTGAACAACCTAGCTGCTCCTCTTTTTTCCTTTTTGTCTCTTCCTTCCTTCCTTCCTTCTTTTTTTCTTTCTTTATTGGACTGGTGCTCTATCCACCATGCCACCTAGCTGCCCCCCCTACCCTCCCATCAGTTTTCCTTCTCTGTAAAATAAGGGGCTCAAACCAGATGACCGTACAGGGGTATGATAGTTCATATACATAGCAAAGTTAATTGTTAAATTTTCAGGATAAACTTTTCACACCTCAAAAACTGGCAACTACTACAAATCAGAGTTTGATTTATTGTTCTGTTGATTGTCTAGACTTAAGAAAGAGATAAAGAAAATGTGAAGGATGCAAATGAAAAGTTAAAGGGTGTAATGTGTATATATTTTTTTCCTTTGGAGCCAGCACATTCCTGCCTCTAAGATTCCTTTGGATTCTGAATCCTGTTGGAATGCTTCCATCATCTGTGGAATGTCTTCCCTTCCTTCTAAGTCAGGACTTCCTCCCTGGATGGGTTCACATATACTGGTCACACTGCCTAAGACTGAGGGATTAGCAAACTGGTTTGGCCAGAACCTGGCCCTTGGTTTAGCTTATGTAACTCCTGCTCAGTGGGAAGTAGTGACGGAGCAGGGAGGGATCTGAAGGGTCCCATCCATCAAAAGACACTCTCCCACTCTCCCAGGTACCATTTCCCATGGATACCCAAGACTGTCAACTTCAGCCTCCAGGCCATTTCCTTATTTTCCAGCCTGCAATTAGCGTTTCTTTGCTTCAAAAAGTGATACCTCAGAAGGAGAGTTGAATTTGTCAAGAGGAAGATGAAAGTTTAATTTCAGAAAAATCCTTTCTATCAGGATCATAAATCTCCAGTTAGAAGTCATATTAGAAGTCAAGTGTATATCTAGTCCATACCCCTCATCTGACAAATGAGGAAGCTAAGGCCCAATAGAGGCCAAATACTAAACCACATTTACACAATGAATGACTTCCAAACTAGAATGAACTTCCAAAGTAGAACCCAGACCTTCCAATGGAAGGAACAATGTCTTTTTGGTTTAGATCATCTACCATAGAGGCCCCTTGCTTCTGCATGGGGGTTTTCCCCTTTGATTGACTTCAAAACCTAAACTGGTTAGACTGTGCTGTCATTCACTTTTCCTGTGGGTTCTTTTGTAGCTGTTATTGCAGAGAGTCAAGATCATTGTACAGTGCAGATGCCATGAACTGATTAGGTGAGAAAGAGATCTTCCTCTCCCACCACCATTTTTACCCTGACTTTAAGAAATGGGCCTTGAGGATGGTTCTTTTCTGTTTAATTTATTCTTCCCAATTTTAGGCCCCAGTGGTAGTACCCCACAAGAATAGGGAGTTCAAGCTGGAGCCCAGGATTGTAAGTAGGAGGTTGTAGCTAGGCCCTGGGGATTCAGAATGCCTCAGACTTTGACTATAGGAGTTCAAGATGGGGCCGATTTGAACTTGGACCTGGGACTGTGCTAAGTATTTGTGTGTTGGTTATTATGCCTTTTGAAGTGAATATTTCTATGTAAAAATGAATTCAATTGTTAGGGTTTAAATGGAAATGGTGTTCAGGGAACCAACCCTGATACTTGAGGGGACATTTTTGCTGGATATTGGAGTCAATGATAGAAATCAGATGCCCTCAAACTCCTTAGGGGTATCAGAGAACACTGGGGGAGTGGTGAAATGTAACGTACTTGACCTTCAGACAGTGTGGGGTCAGGGTACTCAGTGTAGAGTCAGATAAAGTAGGGAAGACACATCAAAATTTTCTAAGTCTAATATTTCTTCTTAGAATCTTAGTACCTTGGGAAGAGAATGGGGGTGGTGGTGGTGGTTTCAATGTTTCAATCCAATCCAATTCAAAATTGAAGCCTCCAAAGTCACCTCTTTCCTTTTCCCCACCTTCCACACCCAGCTTTGGGGTATTTTATTGATAAAATAGAAGTCATTTTCTGTGAGTTCTTTCTCTATATCTCTATATCTCTATATCTTGTCATTATCCCTTCATTCTCCTCCCCCCCCCATGATAGAGGGCTTTCTCCTTTCTAAGATCAACCCTTCTACTTTTACCCTTGATCCCTTTCCACTCCCTCTTCCATTAAAATAAATAATTTCCACCCTGTCTGTAATCTTTAATCTTTCCCCATTAACTGATACCACCCTAGCAGTCTACAACCATATGCAAGTCTTCTGCAGTATTTAAAAAGACTAAGAACAACACATCACTTGACCCTATCATCTCTTCTGTCTATCACCTTATCATCTCTTCTCCCTTCCTTAGTTACCCCTTAGACAAATCTAGCTGCCTCTACTTGTTGCCTCTACTTTCTCTCCTCTCTCTCCCTTCTCAGTCTCTTGCAGTGTGGTTTTCCCACTCATCCCTTAATTGTAATCGTTCTCTCCAAAGCTGCCAAAGATCTCTTCGCTGCCAGATCCAATGGCTTTTTCTCCACTCTCATCCTTTCTTGATCTCTCCCTACCTGTATATTCTTCCCTCTCCTGGTTTTTATGATACTACTCTTTTTTGGTCCTCTGAGGTCCCCATTTGATCCCTCATTTTCAGGCTCCTTGACTAGTTTGGCAACCTTATTGTAGTCCCTTGTTCTGGGTGAACTTCTCTTTCCCCTCAATATTCTATCTTGTTGATCTCATCAGTTCCTATGGATTCAATGATCTTTTCCATGCAGGTTGAGAGACCTAATCTTGGGAAAGTCTCTCACTTAAACTCCAGTCCCATATTTCCAATTGCCTTTGAATCATTTGAATCATCACTACTTCTAGCATGTGTCTCTTCTGAGGTGAGGTATTTGATGTTGAATCAAACATGCTCTCTCTGTTGAGATATTCTTTCCATGTTGGCTCCTAGAAGGTATTCCTTCTAGGATGAGGTATCTTTTCCTGTGCGAGGTGTTTCATCTAGGGTGAGATAGCTTCTTCATGGTTCTAGGTTGCTCTTAGATAAGGGATTCATTCTTGACTGAGATATTCCTTCCCAGGTGAAGAAGATATTGGGGCCTGAGAAGGGATACATGTTCCCAGGTCTGTGTAGATCCCAGCCAAGTTAAGGGAAAGAGTTTCTTTCTTCTAAATTCAATTTTCCATTCGTTTGACAAACTTTGGCTCACTAGCACAGGACTGCCCAGCATGATGTGCCCTCATCAGAGAGGGTGCTATTCTCTATGAACAAAGAAGAATGGAAGTGGCTCAAAGGAAACATGAGATGTGTAACACCCCAGGTGACACCCCAGGTGTTCACATGGGCTAGTTGTACTCGACCATAGTAGAAAATGCTGAGTTTGTATTGGTTTGATCAGTCACAATCAGACACAGTGCAACTTGCCTCTACCATAGTGATGTCATTTTGGTTACCTTTCACCAACCAACCTTTTGTAAATATGTAAGGTATTGTAGAAAGATTATTGAATTTGGAGTCACTGGACCTATGTTCTAAGGCCAACTTTGCCATTAGCTACATTTTTGAGCATAGCTAAACCAATTCAGCTCTCTGGGCCTCAATTTCTTCAACTGCAAAAATGAAGGGTTTAGACTAAATGATCTCTAGGGACTTTTCTCATGCTATATTTATGGTCATATGACTCCCAAGGAGGTGCTTGGGAATTGAGATGTGCCATCTTTCTGGTCTTGGAAACACCACAAGGTGTTTCCCCCCTTGGCATCTTACTCATCAATCATTCAATCAAGCCTAGATTTCCCCAGGTGAGGAGCCGCCTGTGACCTTTCCTACTATCAGAGTCCCTTGGCCTAACAGGGTACTCTTGGACTTTAAGAGAAGTTCTAAGATGTCAGCACTAGCTTCTCCTTAGGAGGGAGGCCCCAACACAGCAAACTTAGTGACTTTCCCAAGTCACAGATGCTGTTAGATGCTGTTAGGACCCCTGCCATGTGACCTGGAAAAATTACCTCTCTTCACCCCAGGCAAGCTGGTATCCTTATCATTTCTGCTGTAGGGAGGCTATGGGACCTCCTGAAGGCTGGCAGACATGTTGGCCTATAGCCAGCATCCCCATGGTGCTGAGTCAGGAAGCTGAGGTCTAAGAAAGGCTAAAAGCTATTGGAAAAATGAACCAGTCTTAGAATCAGGAGAGATGTGGGTTTTGTATCCTTGCTCTCCATGTTGACTTGTGTGAATCTAGACAACTCATGGAGCCTCAGTTTCCTAGAACATCAACAAAAGAGGGATATTAATATCATGAGTACTTTATAGGGTTATTGTGAGGATCAAATGAGATAATCAATCAGGATTTATTAGTGTCCTCTGTGTTGGTTAGCAGTTTCTGCTCTGAAGAAGCCTGTATTCTCCACACGGGGCAACATTTTTTTTGCCCAGAGGGTAAGGCCACTAGCCACTAGGAGACCACAAAAGGCTTTATATAGCAGGTGGCTCCTGAGCTGAACCTAAGAAGCAGAGAGAAGATTGGAAATGGGGGGGGGGGGCTAGGTGGATAGAGCACCGGACCTGGAGTCAGGAGGACCTGAGTTCAAATCCAACCTCAGACACTTCATAATTACCTAGCTGTGTGGCCTTGGGCAAGTCATTTAACCCCATTGCCTTGCAAAAAAAAACCTAAAAAAAAAGGAAAGGGGGGGTGGGGGGCAGAGTGGGGAGAATTCCAGACATGATGTATGTTGATTTCTTTCCCACACTTTTAGTGCTATAGAAATGCCAGATATTTGTATTGCCAATCACTTAACAATTCACTTAAAACAAATCCCATAACATTCATTAAGATCCTATATTGCGCCAATCTAGGGATACATACAGGAAATGGGTCCTACCTTTAAGTATGTTCTCTTGGGAGAGAGATTCTCTCTGTGAGCATGTATATTTATAATACATGTTTGCATATATATGCAAACACTATTACATACACATATATGTAAAAGGGTACTGGTATCCCCCAGTATTCATCTACCTTTACCCTTAATTCTATGAAGAGAAGGGTCATGTGTGACAAATTAGCTGCCTTCTCCTTAGAGAAAAGAAGTATGGAAGACCCAGTCCTTTTGGTGTGTGCAGGGTAGCCCTTGGGCAAGATGTGAGGGTGGTAGGACTAGGGCAGCCTAGCTTCTAGGCAGAGGTCCCTAAAAGAAATCATGGATCTTGGGGGAGCAAGCCCAGACAGTTGTCTGAGAGAGAATTAATCAGCTAAATCAGTCAGCCAGCATTTATATAACAGGCACAACTAAATGTCGGGAGACATGTAAATAATCATTACACACAAAATATAAACAGGGAAAATGGAGTAGCTTGGGAAGGTAGTATGGTTAAGGAGGACTGGGAAAGGCTTCTTTCAAAAGATGCAATTTTACCTGGGATCTGAAGAAAGCCAGGAAAGTCAATAGGCAAAGAAGAGGGAGAAAATTCCAAGCATCGGCTTTGATAGCTGGTGAAAACACTTGGAATCAGGAAATGGTGATGAAGAAACAGTAAGGAGACCAGTTTCACTGAATTGAAGAGGTTGAGGAAAGGAACAAGACATAAGGACTGAAAGGATAGGAGGGGGCTGGGTCACGAAAGGATTTCAAATCTAAAAAGATGGTTTGATATTTGGTCCTGCAAATAATAGGGAGCCACAAGAGTTTATTGAGTAGATCATGGGTGTAACATGGTTGGATCTGTACTTTAAGAAGATTACTCTGGGGGCGGCTAGGTGGCGCAGTGAATAGAGCACCGGCCTTGGAGTCAGGAGTACCTGGGTTCAAATCTGACCTCAGACACTTAATTACCTAGCCATGTGGCCTTGGGCAAGCCACTTAACCACATTGCCTTGAAAAAAAAATCTAAAAAATCTAAGATTACTCTGGCAGTTTATCAGAGGATAGTTTGCAGAGGAAAGAGTCTTCTGGCCAAGATACTAATCAGCAGGATTTCAATGGTTCAGGTGTGAGGTGATGAGAACCTATGGACCATGATAGTGACTAGTGTCAGAGGAAGAAAGGGAACAACCATAAGAGATGTTGTAAAGAGAGATAGCTGGTTGGATGGTGGTGGTGGTGGGGGAGACAATGAAAGTGAGGAGTTGAGGACACCGAATTTGGGAGCGTAGTGATAACCTCAATGATAGGGCAGTTTGGAAGAGGAGAGGGTTGGGGTGGGGGGGGGGAAGAGAAAAAAGTATGGGACTTGTTGCATTTAAGATGTCACAGAATATCCAGTCCAAGAAGTCCAATAGGCTGTTGGATATGCAAGAAAGAGAAATTAAGGCTGGATAAGCAGGTCTGAGATATTTGAATAGAGGTGATAATTGAAATCAAAGGAACTGATGAGATCACTAAGTGAAATAGCATAGAGAAAGAAGAGAAGATAGTCCAGGGCAGAACCTTCCTTGGGTTAGTAGGTATGACATGGATTAAATTAACAGATATAACTGATTTGGGAAACCAAGAGAACAGAAATCTGATCATGGATCTTGAAAAGGAACCATATTGATGGAACCAATGTGGTGATCCTTAATGAGACATGCTTGGGTGGTTGCTGTTCTGGTGAGGGGAAAACTGACCCAAGATTGGTGATTCCCCCATTTCCTCTTCTTTGTTTTCTTTTCCCATGAGAATGGTATCAGTTCCCTAAATCATGACTTCTTAGACTTTTGGGTGCTTCCTTTTCTCTTTTCCTCTGAAAGCTAGTTTTTCACCCTTGCATTACTGGTTCATGTGTTTCATTTCTCAATTTCAGGGGAGAAAAGCTAATTCAGGCAGACAAAGAAATATTCTTTTTATTACTGTTGGGATATTTCCTGGCATGGTGTCTCAGAGCTGAACCAAAGAGAATTATTGCTTTATATTTTATGACTTCTTAAAATCAGAGAGGTAACAGAGATCTGGATGATACCTAGACAATGACTCCGTAGTTTTAGGGACTGTGGTGAGCTATCATTGGTATGAAAGGTGATCATTTGGTCACCTTTTTTCTTCCCATTGTTTTCCAAAGGTTGTTGGAAAAGAAAACCATTCCTACAGAGTTAAGGGACTAAAAACTAAAACTCAAAGGGAAGAGTTGGGAAAAAATACTATCTAGTCTTGAAGTGGTAGACAATCAGAGAGTGGTCAACTGCCTACCAGTCTGCTTTTACCAGTACCTCAACCCTTTGCTCCCCAACTTAACTGGATACAATATACAAAATAAAGGCAAGGTAATTTGGAGGGGAGAAATGAGGGCATCAGCAGCATGAGAGGATCCGAAAAGGTTTCCTATAGAAGGAGTTTACAAGTCAACCAGGGATTCTAAGAAGTAAAGAGAAGGAAGGTAAAGAAAGTGGGGGTAGTTTAAAGGTATGGAGATGAGAGGATGTAACAAGGAGCATATCAATTTAGTTGGGCCATTATGTCTCTAGAAGGTAGAGGTTATCAAAATGGGAGGGAGCCAAGGTGTAAAGAGTTTTATATATCAATCGGAGGAGTCTGTATTTGTTCTTCAAGTTTTTATCTCAAGGCTCTTCTGTGGCAATTGTGATTGAAAAAAGCATTCATAACACAGACCTAGGGGCAGCTAGGTGGTGAAATGGATAAGAGCACTGGCTATGGAGTCAGGAGGACCTGAGTTTAAATCCAACCTCAGACACTTATTACTTACTTAGCTGTGTGATCTTGGACAAGTCATTTAACCCCATTGCCTTGAAAAAATCCTAAAACAAACAAAGCAAAAAATCCCAACCACCAAACATAGGTCAATGGTTATGTCCTTGGGCTATCCTTAGGATGGGTCCCAGGAAGCCACTGACCTGATTTAGTATGAAATCTTGAGAAATCAAGGAAAGGGGCACACACATTTATTAAGTGCCTACTATGTGGCAGATTCTGAGCTATGGACTTAACGGATATTTTCTCATTTTAGCCTCACAACACAATCCCACGAGGTAGGTATTCTGATACCACCTTCACAGATGAGAAAACTGAGGCAATTGGAAGCTAAACAATTTGTTCAGAGTCCCCATCTAGTAAGTACCTGAGGCCAGATTTGAATTTAGGTCTTTCTGACTCTGGGTACAGTCCTTTGTCCACTGCATCATCTACCTACCTCTTGAGAAATCGGATACAGCATCTCCTTATGACCTATACATAATAAAAATGCCTTCTTGTCTATAGGATTCAATTCAATTAAATTCTACAAGCATTTATTTAGTTCTCATTGTATTTCCACCTATATTCAGTGGGAGGTAGAATCAGGAAGATTTGCACTCAAATTTTGCCTCAGACAGTAGTTGTGTGACTCTGGGCAAGTCACTTTCCATTTGTCTGTCTCAGTTTCCTCTTCTGTAAAATGGAAATGATTATAGCACCTGTCCCCAGACTTGTAAGGATCAAATGAGATAATATTTATAAAAAGCTTTGTAAATCTTAAAGTGCTATATTGTTGATGAGATGTTTTTCAGTCATTTTTGACTCTATGACCCCATTTGGGGGTTTTCTTGGCAAAGATGGCCGGAGGAATTTTCATTTCCTTTTCCAGTTCATTTTACAACTGAGGGAATTGAGTCAAACAGCTTAAGTGACTTGCCCAAGGTCACACAGCCAATAAGTGTCTGAGGCCAGATTTGAACCAGGGTGAGCACTCAATCTAATTTGCTAGCATATAGATGACTATTTGTTAATTTGCTAGCATAGCAGATGACTGCTATTTTTATAGCTATTATTATATTCTTGCCCTCAAGGAGCTTATTTTCTAGTGAATAAAATTTTTATTTTTTTGTTTGTATGGCAATGTCTCTGTCTGTTTTATAGTGGAAGCCACCAGGGACTAAATCCTGATTTCTGCCCTTCTCTGTACAAAACCCAGCCAAGTGCCAGATAATTAGACCTGGACTTTTTCATAATAGGAATGTCCTCCTCTCCTTCATCAGTTCCAAATATCTCTCAGATTCCCCCATTTGAATCAGTTGTGCCTCTGGAGATGAGAATAGGTCTGGTCCCCATACTTCAGAGTAGGGATGAAGAAACAGAGATCACTGGAAAGGAGGGCTTCTGTGGACTGAAGGTCCCAAAGACCATGGTAGAGATGGGACGTGGACTTGTTCACAAGCATAAGGACACATGAAAAGCTTCATAGACTTGTCCATCACACCCAGAACTCCTAAAATCCTATCCTCCATCGCAAGCATGAAAGATCAAGTTAAGAAAAAGAAAAGGATGCTCCAGAGATCTGTCCTTGGTCCTATACCTTCCAACATTTCCCCCAATGACATGAGAAACCATAGAGGACAGGATCATCTAATTTATAGATGATGTGAAATTGGAAGAAATAGCAAGAGAGTGTATGGAGGAATTAGAATCTGAAAAAAATCTTGATAGGTTAGAGCAATAGATTGATCAAAGAAGATGAAATTTAATCAAGATAAATATAAAGTTTGACACTGGTTCAAAAAGTCAGTAGAACAAATCTTGGGGCTAGAACAACAGGCTGATCAAAGAAGATGAAATGTAATCAGGATAAATATAAGATTGACATCCTGGTTCAAAAAGTCAGTGGTAATTAGAAAATAATAATAATAATAATAATGATGATAATAATGAAGGGCAACAAGGTGGTGCAGTGGATAGAGCACCCACCTGGAATCAGGAGGGCCTCTGTTCAGATCTGACCCCCAACACTTAATAATTACCTTTGTGACCTTGGGCAAATCACTTAGCTCCATTGCCTTAAATAAATCAAATTTTAAAATAATAATAATAATGTCAGTGGTACTAACGTAGAATGAGAGAGGCATAGCTAGGTTACTGCTGGGGGGAAAAGTCTTGAGGGTTTTAGAAACTCAATATGAACAAACAATGTGCCACACTAATTATAGCCTGCACTTCTATATGCTTATTTGCTCCTCATAACAACACCATGAAGTAGGTGCTATTATTATCACCACTTTATAAATGAGGAAATTCAATCTAGGAGTCAATGATTTTAAACTGTATTAATGGACATATATGGTCCAGAACTAAGGGGATCATGATGCTGTCCTATTCTGACCTATTTTCATGACCCATGATCTATGATATGACATGTCCAATTTTAGATACCACATTTTAGGAAGAACATTGACAAATAGGAATATGCCCAGGAGACCGTGACCTCCAAAGAAGACTAGCTACTATATCATACACAGAGCAGTTGAAGAGATAGGGAATGTTAAATCAAAATATGAAAATTCAATCCAATTCAGAAATTAAATGCCCATTAGGTAAATGATAATGTGCTTGGTTCTAGGGATAAAGAAAAAACAAAACAAAGTTGTGATCCTTAAGGAAGTTATATTATACTGAACTGGGGGCTGGGGTATGGCTTTCTGTCAATATTTGAAGGAATATAGGTGAAAACTAAGAGGGTTAGCATTGTTCTACTTTGCCCCAAAGGGCATAACCAGAAGGAATGGGGAGAGCCATGCAGGGGTTGAAAACCCCCCGAACAGTTGGTACTATTTTAAAAATAAGGGGACATTGCAGAAAATAGAGTTTCCCCATCACTGCAAGGTCTATAAGATGCTAGATAACCCCTTGTGAGAGATACTGAAGAGGTATGAGGTATATATTATTCAGGGATGAGTTGGACTGGAATATCTTAGAGATCCCTGCCAACTCTGAGATTCTTTGAAATCGTATTTTGTTCAATAGAAAAAAAAACAATGAGGAAGTCTATGGACAAGGATCTGTGAATCTCCTCAGACAAGGAGGAATTTCTTGGCTGTTAGAGGTAGAAACCATAAAATCTAAGGCAGCTGTGACCTCTGAAAAAGTCTTTCATAGACCATGCTCTCAGGGTCAGAAGTGCTTGGTGAAAACAGACCCTAAGAACAGAACCTTAGGTCCTGGGAGTATTCATGAGGCCATTCATTCCCCTGATATTGAGTTATGACCTCTTAGTGGTGTATCCACAACCTGAGTAGGTGTCCCAGTTCTGTAATGAGTGTGTGTGTATAAGTTTTTCATTTTTTTTCTTCTAGGAAATGTCAAATCTTAAAAAATTGAGCCCTGAACTGAAAGTCAAATCTGGCTATTACTGGAGAGGACATCTAGCTCAACTCTCTCCTTTACAGATGAGGAAACTGAATCTGAGGGGGGGGGGGATGATTTTTCCAAGGTTACAAGGTAACCAGTAATAGGATTCCATACTCCCCAGACCAATCACCTTCATCATTAGATGGAATCTAGAGCCCAACCTAGACCCTGTTCCAGAAGTACATCCATCTCTACTCCATGCCTCATCTCACTCTGAGCCAATCATTAGAAGGTCTGAAGTTTCAGTGAAGAGTCCTAGCTTCATTGTGAACCATTTATATATAAACATAAAACATATTATATATATATATATATGTATATGTGTATGTTTATGCCTATATATGTCCATATTCACATATACACATCCTATGTTAGATGCCATAGAGGAGACAAAAGAAGTTAAAGACATAATTTCTGACTGTGAAGAGTCTGGGAAAATAAGATGAACTCACAAGGAACAGTTTGCTAAGAAGAGAATATATGAGGGTCACAGAATCCTGGAGCATCAGAGTGGGATGTTGCTGTTCAATCGTTTTTCAATTGTCCACAACTCTTTGTGACCCCATTCTGAAGTCTTCTTGGCCAAGATATTGGAGTGGTTTGTCATTTCTTTCTCCATCTCATTTTATAGATGAAGAAACTAAGGCAAACTAAGTGACTCGCCCAGGGTCATATAGCAAGTAAGTATCTGAGGCAGGATTTGAACTCAGGGAATGAGTCTTCCTGATTACAAGGCCAGTGTTCTATCTACTGTGCTACCTAATTGTCCCGTCAGATTGGAATGGGACTGCCTAATTTACATTCAGTACCTGAAGAAGAAGCCTCTCTTCAATATGACGGCTTCAAGCATCTGAAGGACTATCAAATAACACTGAAGGATCAACCCTGTTCATCTTGGTCTCAGAGGCCAGAACCAGGAACAATGAGCAGAAGGTACACAGAGGCCAGTCTCAAATCCCTGCTCTGACACCAGCTGCCTGAAGGATCTTGGAAAATCTCTCAGGGACTCAGCATCACAATCTGCAAAATGGAGGATGTGGTCGGGTGATTTCTTAGCTATTTTTTTCAGCTTTAGGTAACAGAATCTAGTGACAGGAGAGGTCTCAAGGGACATCTGGTCCAATCCATACTTGAACAGGACACCCCTTCTTCATATCCCTGACAAGTGATCTTCCTATCTCCACTTGAATGCTTCTAATGATGAACTCACTACCCTCTGAGGCTCCCCACTGCACTTTGGGGCCAGGTCTCATTGTTAAGAATTAAGCACTTCGCAAGACAGCATGCCAGCCTTTCATATCCTTGGAGATCTCAGAACTACCTTCCAGTATTTTATAGACTATCAGACGAGGGAAAAGTTTGAAGTTTGAGTCTTATTCTGTTTGGTCCCAGAGTGTATAATTAGGATCAATGGGTGGAAGTACAGAAAGGCAGATTTCAGTTTAACATCAGGGGAAATTTCCTAACAGTTAACATTGGGATTTGAATCCAGATTAAGTTCTTTTTCCATTGAACCAAGTAGTCATGAATCCAATTTTCTGGCCATCCTATCTCAACCCTCTTGTGCCAAGACAGGAAGGAACCAATCCTGCAAATCCTCAGCAAACATTGTCAGGACATTAAGCTGGGACCTCTGTATGAGATGGGCTACTTGAGAGTTTGCCTATCAGTGCTGAGGCCAAATCCTTCTAATCCCCTTAACTTGTGACTACACTGAGAAAATATGCTCATCTCAACTAGAATACTATTTCCTGCAGTTCAGCCACATCCAGAATAGACTTGAATGACTTACTGGGAACTAAAATTCAGGAACCAGAGTCAACCCATGGTTCTGTGGGTGCCTTTGGAAAAAGGATGCCCTCATCTCTTCCCATCTGCATTGCCTCTTGGTAGCGGTCAAAATAATAAAGTACAGCTCTGACCATGTCCTTGTCTTGCTCCAAAAACTTCAGTCTACTGCTTGGAGGTTGAAATACAAATTCCTCAGCCTTCCTTCAGGTTCTCCCAGTGGATAGAGCATTGGCCTTGGAATCAGGAAGACAAGAGTTCGAATCCAGCCTTTGACTCTTACTATCCATGTGACCTTGTGCAAGTTTCTTAATCCTGATTGTCTCACATCAAGGGACATCTCCAGTCATCCTAATTTATATCTGACGACTATGGAGGAGCAAGTGAGGCTGGTGACTTAGTACAACCCTCCTCACTCAAATCCAATTCATTTGCTTGTCATGGCATCACCTTCCTGATGCTGTGGTCTTCTTCATAAATGAAGGACAAGCAAAAAAAACCAAAGACCTCCTCCCACCTACTTTTCTTGCTTGTAGACTTTGTACTCAAGAATTCTATGTTCCAGGCTCCTGGATTAGTCAAAACTCCTAGCCTTTATGGAAACCATCCCATGGTACAAAATGGAAGTCAGAAGAGATTGTCTGAACTAGGGACGAATCTGAGTTCCAAGCTCTTGAGGAGAACATCACTTTATTGCCTTAGTCAACACAAAATGGACTGAGTAGAAGCTCTCACTGGATGTTAGCCAAGCTGTTTGGGTGTCAGTGGTTATTGTTGAGACTTATTCCGCTAAATAACTAAAACAACTTTCTTCATATCTTGTTTGTGCTTAGCACACTCTTTTTCTTCCTTCTTACTGTGGAAGGAAACTTGACCAGTCAATGCTCTGTCAGCACGGACTCAGAATAAGGAGAAGCTGTACAACTGAGTTTTTGCTTTCAGTTAATAAATGAAAAAAAAAATGAGCCAAGTGTGAGAAGCTGTGCTAGGGAAATAAGCTGGAGTAAGAAGCTGGAAAGTAGTTGCGAGGAATTTTACATGGCATCCTGGGAGATCCTTTGGAAGGGCTCTAGTCTAAGTTTTAATCAGTTTTTGAAATGAAACGTGATGCCTTTTGTATGACTGCCCTCCAGAATTTTTGTTCTTCTTACCAAAACTTAGCCATGAACTTGGGCCAATAAGAATGAATTCAGAGAATAATGATGATGCTGATGATGCTGATGTGATAATAACATTTATATTGTTTGCAAAAGAATTTACTTTCTCCTTTTACTCCCACAGAAACCTTGGGTATTGTGTTCCATTTTGTCCCTTTTTTACAAAAGAAGAAATTGACTCAGATTAATTAAGTGACATGCCCAGTGTCACAGTTGGTAATAAAAATAATACAATAGTGATGATGATGATGATAATAATGAAGATGATGACAATGATAAGGATTTTATTTATTTATGTAACAGACACTGTGCTGAGTGGTGGGGATAAGATTCTCAAAGAGCTTATGGGTATGACAATACAAAGCAACTATGTACAAACAAGATCTAATCAGGATAGGTTGGAGATAATCAATATATCAAGAATATGAACAAACCATTCTCAAAAGAATTGCAAACTAATTGCAAACAAATCGTATTTTTTCAATCACTTATAAGGATAATTTTTTTAGAAAAATTTTATTTGTGTTTTACAATTTCTCCCCATTTTGCTTCCCTCCCCCCACCCCCCCACAGAAGCATTCTATTAGTCTTTACATTATTTCCATGGTATGCATTGATCTCAGTTGAATGTGATGAGAGAGAAATCATATCATAAGGGTAATTTTTAACATTCATTTTTCTATGAAATTTTGAGTTCTGAATTTTTTCCCTTCCTCCTCCCAAGACAGTAAGCAATTTGATAGAGGTTACATATTTGCAACCATGTAAAACATATTTCCATATTAAGGGCAGGTAGGTGGTAAAGTAGATAGAGCATCATCCCTGGAGCCAGGAGGACTTGAATTCTAATTTAACCTCAGATAGTTGACACTTACTAGCTGTGTGACCTTGGATGAATCTCTTAACCTTGATTGCCTCATATCCAGGGCTATCTCTAGTCATACTGATTCATATCTGACCACTGGACTCAGCTCTGGAGGAGAAAGTGAGTCTGGTAACTTAGTATAGCAGCCCCTCATTCAAATCCAATTTATGGCGTCAATATCATGGCATCACCTCCCTGATGTCATGGTCCTTTTTGAGAATGAAGGACAAAACAACAAAAATAATCTTATCTGGTCAGTGGTCCCAGATGACTCCAGAGGAGAAAATGAGGCCGGTGACTTAGCACAGCATCCTTTCACTCAAATTCAATTTACTTGTTTGTCATGGAAACACCTTCCTGTTGTCATGATCTTCTTTGATAAAGGACAATCATCCATCCATTTCCATAATAGTCATGTTCTGAAAGAGTAAAAAAAATTACAGTTTGCAGAATGAAAAAGTCATGAAAAAACTAAAATGAAAATAGTATGCTTTGATCTGTATTTGTACTCTCTCAGTTCTTTCTCTGGAGAAGGATAGCATTTTCCATCATGAGTCTTTTGGAATTGTCTTAAATCAGCGTATTGCTGAGAAGAACTAAGTCTAACATAATTGATCATTTCACAGTCTTTCTGTCACTATATACACTGTTCTCTTTAATTTTGCATTAGTTCATGGAAATCTTTCCAGGTCTTTCCTGAAATCTGACGGCTTGTCATTCCTTATGACACAATAATATTCCATTACATTCATATACCACAACTTGTTCAGCTATTCTCCAATTGTTGGGCACCATTCAATTTCTAATTCTTTGCCACCACAAAAAGAACGACAAGAATTTTTGGATGTGGAGGTCCTTTCTCCCTTTTTATGATCTCTAGGGATACAGACTTAATAGTGGTATTTCTGGATCAAAGATTATACCCAATTTGATTGCCCTTGGGGAATGAAAAAACTGCAAACTATTAGCAATCATATGAAAGAATGCTCCATCACTAATAAACTGAAAAATTGCAAGTCAACAAGCAAGCAATAAAGAGGATTATGGGAAATGTAATGGTTAGATCAGTTCACGACTCCACAAGCCACTCTTAGTAGAGATGCAGATAATTGTGAGCATTATGGAAAACAATTTGGAATTATGATAGCAAATTAAGGAGCTTAAAAAGTCCTTACCCTTTGACCCAGAGATTACATTGCAAGTTTATATCCTGAGAAGGTCATTGACCCCAAAATATTTATAGCAGTACTTTTTGTGGTAAAGAATTGGAAACAAAGTCAATTGCTGTCATTTGGGGAGATGTGAATGAATGCAGAGTTAAATAAAAGCATGTTAAGTGGAAAAAATAGCCACCACAAAACAACTGCAGATGAATGGTTCAGAATTACAAGAACAAGCATATCTCTTACAAGAAGACCCCTCACTCTACCTTACTCCTTTTCTGTGTGTGTATGTGTGTGGTGTGTGTCAGGGTAAATGACCCTTAGGATACTGTCTGACACATAGTAGGTACTTAATAAATGATTGATATGTTGATTGTTTTGTTTACTGTTTTTTTCCCCTTTTCTACTTTTCCTTTTGAAAATATTCCTTGTTATAAGATACGGCTTTTGTGGGGAAGGAGAGGGGGGAAAGGTATAATTAAAAATCAAATAGATGCAAAATTAAAAAAACTATTAAAAGAAAAAATACTATTAACAAAAAGGGATAAAACCCACCCAGCCCTGGTCTCCTGCCTCCCAACACAGGATTCTGTTGTTTGCTCACTCATCAGCTTTCTGAGTCAGAGCACTTGAGTTATGTGTTCCATTGGACTAAGCTGAATCACCTGGCAAGAAGCCCTGCTTGTCTCTAGAGGTGTTGCTAGGCAAATGTTCATCAGTTTTCTCCATTTGCTGTGTGAGATCTGCCCACTTAAATAATTTATGCAATAACACCCCAGAACTGATATATATATATATATATATATATATATATATATATGCTTTTTTAATTTTCAATTTTTAAATTTTCAATTTTCAATGGATTGCTGTCTGAATTTAGTAACTACCTTTGAAGTCAGGGACTACAGGCAGGGCTATATCCATTTACAGATGAGGAAACCAAGACTCAGAGGTAAAGAAATTGTCACACAGATAAATAGGTGGAATATAAATCGAGAATTCTCCTGATTGCAAGTCCAAGTGTTCTTTCTGTGGGGGCTCTCAAAAATCTATATAGAGGTAACCTTTAGTTAGCATCAGTGTGCTCTTATCCCTTATCCATTCCTCTTGCCTGCCATACATGAACTTATCCAGTTTCTCTAGGCTTCTAGGAGCATACCTCACGACCACCATTCTTTTTTTTTAATTAATTTTTATTTGTTTTACAATTATATACAATAGTAGTTTCAACCTAATATTTTCTGTAAGGTTTTGAATTTTATAATTTTTCTTCCACCCTCCCTTCCATTCCCCCATCCCCCCCACAGAAGGCAGTCTGATCATCTTTACTTTGTTTACATGCTATACATTGGTTGAAATTGAATGTATTGGGAGGGAAATCATATCCTTGAGGAGAAAATAAAATGTTAGAGATAGCAAAATTATGCCGTACATAAGAGACTTTTTAAAAAAATTGAAGATAATAGACTGTGATCTTTGTACAAACTACACAATTCTTTCTCTGGGTACAGATGGTATTCTGCATTGCAGGTACTCTAAAATTGTCCCTGATTATTGTATTGATGGAATGAGCAAGTCCATTAAGGTTGATCTTCATCCCCATGTGGCTGTTAAGGTGTACAGTGTTCTTCTGGTTCTGCTCAACTCACTCAACATCAGTTCATGCAAGTCTTTCCAGACTTCTCTGAAGTCCCATCCCTCTTGATTTCTAATAGAACAATAGTGTTCCATGATATAGATATACCATAATTTGTTCAGCCATTCCCCAATTGATGGACATTTACTCGATTTCCAATTCTTTGCTACCACAAACAGGGCTGCTATGAATATTTTTTGTACAAGTGATGATTTTACCCTTTTGAATGATTTCTTCAAGGTATAGAACCAGTAGTAGTATTGCTGGGTCAAAGGCTATGCACATTTTTATTGCCTTTTGGACATAATTCCAGATTGCTCTCCAGACAGGTTAGATGAGTTCACAGCTCCATCAACAATGTATTATTGTCACAGATTTCCCACATCTCTTCCAACATTGAACATTGTCCTTTCTGATGACCACCATTCTTAAAGCATTTCATTTCTCATTAAACCATTGGTTTCATCCTTCTTTTCCCCATTCTACCAGGATCTTGGATGGTGTCCCTTCAAACATTCTGGACTCTCAGAGGGGAACTTTTGTGCTAACTATCCTCAAAATTCTTCATCCCCTGCCTTGTCAACTCCCTTTCATGTGTTGTTTCCTCCCATTAGAATGCAGCTCCTAGGGGTGGCTAGGTGGTGTAGTGGATAAAGCACTAGCCTTGGAGTCAGGAGTACCTGGGTTCAAATCCGGCCTCAGACATTTAATAATTACCTAACTGTGTGGCCTTGGGCAAGCCACTTAACCCCATTTGCCTTGCAAAAAACCTAAAAAAAAAAAGAATGCAGCTCCTTGAAGAAGGGATGGAGTCTTAGGAGCTCTCTGATAAAACTCATCAGCTAAGGACTCTAACTAAACTTTCAAGAGACAGAACCCACAAAGGGACCCATTGAGGCAGTTCTCCCACTCAAGGTAACCTGGAAAAGAGCAGAAAGACTCTGCTCCCTGGGGTTGGAGGGGCAGCCCACCAGAGGGGTGGCCCGCCAGAACAAAAGAACTTCAGCCTCCCGGAGGCAGCCCCAGGGTGCTGGGAGTCCCAGCTCACAGCAGCGGGGGAGTCTCCTGAGCTGCACCCCGGGGAGCACCGTGCACAAAGTGGGGGAACAGCGGGGGACCTCTGCCAGAGTGAGCACATGGAGCCCAGCCCTCGGGGCACACAGGGAGTAGCTTGGTCTTTGAGCAGCCCAGACTTGGAAACAGAAGCAGTCGCAGGAGCTCCCAGGGCATGAGCCCATTGAGCTGAGGGAGGGGAATGAAGAGAGACTGCAGAGCTCTGTCCTCTGCCTCTGGAACAGGACTCTGGGGCTCTGACCACATTCAGATCCTGATCACAGTCTAGGCCCCCCCACCCATAGAACAGCAGGGCCTCCCCCCACCTCAGCCCTGTGGCAGTGGGGGGCGCTTCTGGTCATTCACAGACCAGGAGGGAGGACAGAGCCTCACACACTGAGACTCTTGTGGGAGTGTCCCAAAAGCTCAGGAAGTACCCAAAACCAGGCCCAGGCTGGGAAAATGAGCAAACAGAGAAACAAAAGGAAGACTATTGAGAAATATTTTGCAGATGAGCCCAAGAAGGATCAAAATACTCAGTCTGTAGATGAGGAAGCACAAGCTCCTGCATCTAAAGACTCCAAGAAAAAACAGAAATTGGGCTCAGGCTATGACAGAGTTCAAAAAAGACTTTGAAAATCAAATGAGGGAGTTGGAAGAAAAACTGGGAAAAGAAAGGAGAGAAATGCAGGAAAAACATGAAAATGAAGTCAGCAGCTTAGTCAAGGAAATCCAAAAAATGATGAAGAAAATAGCATGCTAAAAACCATCTTAGGTCAAATGGATAAAACAGTTCAAAAAGTTATTGAGGAGAAGAATGCTTTAAAAAGCAAAATTGTCCAGATGAAAAAAGAGATAAGAAAACTCTCTGAGGAGAACAAATCCTTTAGACAAAGAATAGAATCCAGGGAGATTGATGAATTTACCAGAAATCAGGAATCAATACTTCAAAAAAAATAAAAAATTAGAAAAAAATGTAAAATATCTCATTGAAAAAAAAACTGACATGGAAAACAGACTTAGGAAAGATAATTTAAAAATTATTGGAATACCTGAAAGTCATGATCAGGAAAAGAGCCTTGACATCATTTTCAAAGAATTACTACAGGAAAATTGCCCTGATATTCTAGAAGCAGAGGGCAAAATAGAAATGGAGAGAATCCACCGATCCCCCCGAGAAAGAGATCCCAAAAAACCAACCCCCAGGAATATTATAGCCAACCAAGTTCCAGAACTCCCAAGTCAAAGAGAAAATATTACAAGCAGCCAGAAGGACACAGTTCAAATATCGTGGAGTTGCAGTCAGGATCACACAGGACTTAGCAGCAGTTACATTGGAAGCTCGTAGGGCTTGGAATACAATATACCTGAAGGCAAGAGAGCTTAGAATGCAGCCAAGAATGAACTACCCAGCAAGGCTGAATGTCCTCTTCCAGGGAAAAAGATGGACTTTCAATGAACCAGGGGGATTTCAAATGTTCCTTTTGGAATGGCCAGAGCTGAACAGAAGGTTTGATCTTCAGATACAGGACTCAGGTGAAGCATGGAGATTGGAGGAGAGGGGGGAAATATGAGGGACTTAATGAGGATGAACTGCATGTATTCCTGCATAGAAAAATGACACTGATAATAATCATATGAACCTTCTCAGTTAATAGAGTAGGTAGAGAGAGCTTTTATAGTCGAAGCACAGGAGAAAGCTGAATTCGAAGATAAAATATGGTATAAAAATGGAGTCAATAGGAAAAAAAGGGAAATGGAAAGGGAGACAGAAAAAGGAGAGGGGGAATAGTCCAAGATATTTCACATAAGATTTTTTTTTTATTACAATGAGCTATTGCAATGATATGGAAGGGAGAGGCAAGGGGGAATGAGGGAACCTTTGCTCTCATCACAGATGGCTAGGAGAGGAAACAGCAAATATACTCAATGGGGTATAGACATTTGGAGTAAGAAGGAGCGGGGAGCAGAGGGAAGGGGTGGGGATGTGAATAAAGGAGGAGAGAATGGACCATGGGGGGAGAGTGGTCAGATATAACACATTTTCTTTCTTACTTCTTGCAAGGGGCTGGGATTGGACGGCTTGCCCAGGACCATAGGGCCAGGTGGATTCTGGGCCTAAGGGGTGGTAAGGGGATTCAGGGTTTCTTGGTCCCAGGACCAGGGATCTGTCCGCTGAGCCAGTCAACGACCCTACAGCAGAGTCAGAGTGAAAGGAGAGAGAAAATAGAGTACATGATAGTGGAGAAATAAGAAAGAAGGGAGTTGCGATCAGCAATGGCAATGGTGGAAAAATATGGAAGTAACTTTTGTGATGGACTTATCATAAAGAACATCCACCCATGAGAGAGTTGTTGGTGTTGGAACAAAGACTGAAGCACATTTTTTGTTATTATTGTTTGGGGGAGGGTGCAGGGCAAGTGGAGCTGGATGGCCTGCCTGGGGCCACATAGCAGGGTGATCTTTGGGTGTCTGGGGCCGGATTTGGACCCAGGTGCTCCTGGCTCAAGGGCCAATGCTCTGTCTGCCATCCAGCCACCCCTACTATTATTACTATTTTATTTTGGGTCTTTTTTTTTCCTTCTTTTTTGGTTTTTGCAGGGCAGTGGGGATCGGGTGGCTTGCATGTCACATGGCTGGGTGATTGTTGGGTTTACGAGGCTGGACATGGGCTTGGATACTCGTGGCTCCAGGACTGGTGCTTCGTCCATTGCGCCACCTGGCCATACCTACAATTATTACTATTATTATTTTTTTAATTTTAAGTTTTTTCTCTCCCCTTTACTTTTTTCTCCCAAGCAAGTCTATCTATATTCATGGGGGAGGATGGGTATTTTGTTTACCTGTAAACAAGAATATTTTATTAATGTAAAAAAATTTGTACAAAATGAGAATAAAAAAATAAATTAAAAAAATTGAAGGTAGAATGCAGTTCCTTAAAGGCAGAATCTGCTTATTTATTTCTATTTGTATCCCTTAAACAGCATGCCTAATACTTCATAAACACCTAATAGATACTTTATCATTATCCAAAAGTCCAAGTCCACTGCATCCTAGACCATCTTCAGTTACCTTGAGCAATATTTTGCCACAGGTGTCATCACCTCCCTGATGTCAAGGACCTCTTTGAAAATGAAGGACAAAGGAGGCAGCTAGGTGGCACAGTGGATAAAGCATCGGCCCTGGAGTCAAGAGGACCTGGGTTCAAATCTGACCTCCTATATTTAATAATAACCTAGCTGTGTGGCCTTGGGCAAGCCACTTAACCCCCTTGTCTTGCAAAAAAACCTTAAAAAAAAGAAAATGAAGGACAAACAATATCCATCCATCCATTCATTCATCCAATCATTCATTCATTCATGATATATAAAAGAATATTATTTGAATGTGCCATCCTTCAACTGGATCCCACTCTAGCCTTAATTCTGAGATATGTTTGAGGGGACAGATTTACCTATTGATGATAGACCTTCATGCTGATTTGTGAGACTCTGAAGGGGAAAGGAGATAAATGACTTGTGAATATAGGGCAGAAGAAAGCTACACTATCATAGTCACCCAATACAAATTGAATAGATTGAGGGAAGGGAAAAGTTAAGGATCTATTGATTGTTTTGACTGAAGAATGATGATACCCAAACAGTAATGTTATTCTAGGGCTTATTTGACCTTTGAGTTCCAAGTGACAGCTAAGGTGAGTCTAATCTGGGAATGAATTGAGAGAGGCACAGTATATAGGACTAGGCAGGGGGAAGCAGTGGTGTCCACCCTGCATTCTGTATAGGTTAAGAGTACACATAAGTTATCATTTTTGCAATCTTGAGCATCATGCTTTAGGAAGGACATTTTTTTTTTTTTGTTTTTGCAAGGCAAGGGGGTTAAGTGACTTGCCCAAAGACACACAGCTAGGCAATTATTAAATGTCTGAGGTCAGATTTGAACTCAGGTCCTCTTGACTCCAGGGCCGATGTTCTATCCACTGTGTCACCTAGCTGCCCAATAGAGATAATTCAAAAGAAGGCAAGCAGGATGGTGAAGGACCTCAGGCTCATGCCATATTGAAGATTGTTGGAATTTCAGACCCTCAACCTGGAAAAGAAAATTCTAGGGGAGATGTACATTATTTGGTGGTGTTGTATTCAGCTCTGTCTGACTCTTCATGACACCAGTTTAGGTTTTCTTGGCAGAGGTATAGGAGCGGTTTGCCATTTCCTGCTCCATTTCATTTTATAGATGAGGAACTGAGGTAAATAGGGTTAAATGACTTGCCCAGGGTCACACAGCTAGTATGTGAATGAGGTTAGATTTGAACTCAGGAAGATGAATCTTCTTGAGTCAAGGCCCAGCATTATCCACTATGGCATCACCCAGTGTCTTAGAGGTGTAGTATAGCTGTTTTCCAGTATTTGAAGGGCTGTCACATGGAAGAGGGGAAAGGCTTCTTTATAAAAGATGGAATTTAGCTAGGAGCTGAAGGAAGTCAGGGGACAAAGAAGAGGAGAGAGAACATTCCAGGTATGAGGGACACCCAGAGAAAATACCCAGAGAAAAGCAAGAAAGCCAGGGTCGCTGGGTTTCAGAAGATGTGGCAAATTGGAGGAAGATGGGAAGGAGGAGGAAAGGTTACGAAAGGCTTTGCATGCCTCAAGAAGGATTTGATATTGGATCCTGGAAGCAATAAGGAGGTGATAGGATCCTAGTGAGTTGGAGGGAAGGGAGATATTTGGTGGCTTAGTGGGGGATGGACTATGGTGTGGAAAGAGAAGGCAGGGAGATGAAAGAAGAAAGCTAAAAGAGTGGAAGGTTAAAACAGAAAGTCTGAATGCATAAAGGGCAAAAACCTGAGTTCTGAAATGCTGGCTAGGCAGCCATGGGAGGGTTAGGCTGTAATTACAGACTGCCTACTAAGGAACCCAGTATGGCAAGGGCCACGGGGCATGTGATATCCCTAAGGGCTACTGCACTCTCCTCTTCTCTATTTAGCTGCCCTCTGTGCCCCTAAGTAAAAGCTCTTGTTCTCTAGCAGCTGCCAATTTGGAGACCAAAATCCCTGTGGTCTTGTTAGCAGCTACTGAGCCAATTGTCTTTCCTTGGTGGAGCTCACAGGGTTAGTTCAGTTCCCAGTCCTATTCCTGCCCCTACCACTCGATCTCTTCATGACTCTGCTTCTCTGCCTTTCTCTCCTCCTCACCTCACCAAAAAGCCCAGAGGGACAGGTTCTGTATGAACAGGGTCAATATATTAAGGGGGAGTTACTCTGTTCCCCTTTCCTGGCTTCTGAGACAAGACCTGAGTTCCTGTTTTGCTTTTAAGTCTTCTGAGTCATGACCATTTTGCCCTGAATAGTAGGGGATTTTACACCCCAAACAGGGCGCCAATCCATGATGGGCAGTCCAGAGAAAGGGGACGAAGAGTAATTTTAAGTTTAGGAGTGATAGATATCAATTTTAGGACTCTGAAGGCAGGGAAAATTTCTGGAGGGCTCAGGCTTGGGAATCCTTCCCCTGTGATCCCTGGAACACCAGACATGTGAGCCAGACTGAGAGGGGTCAAAGGGTAGGATCTGCTTCAAGGAGAGAAGAAAGAGTAGTGAGAAGGATGTGTCCCAGAGTGGGCAAGGAGGAAGCAATGTCTGTGTAACACAATGCAAAGATCTAGATAGTGGAGGTTGAATGAGACTATGGGGGTAAACCTGACTGTTCCATCATTGAGAATACAAAGGGCTTACAGATACGTTAGGACCAGACAGTTTCTGTATATTAAGATTGACCAAAACATCTGGTCCAGGCTAGGAGGTCCTGTGTTCAAATGACATCAGCTTCAGATACTTAAAATGAAGTTTTTTGTTTTGTTTTGTTTTGTTTTTGTTTTTGGCAAGGCAATGTGGTTAAGTGGCTTGCCCAAGGCCACACAGCTAGGTAATTATTAGGTGTCTGAGGCTGGATTTAACTCAGGTCCTCCTGACTCCAGGGCTGATACTTATAATGAAGTTTGTAAAACTTTCTGAAAAAAAAGGGGTAAAGAGAAGGGTTCATCCTTACTCCAAATAATCACAGAAGAAATCTCTTGATTGAATCAATCAATTAAATAAACTAGGTATGAATAAGTCTTTAATAAATTTGAAAGTTTTATAACGTTTGGACTATTGGATGAAAATAGATGATGCTACTCAGCAAATATATTTTGACTGCTTGAAAAGAATCAGTGATTCCCTATTGAAAGAAGAGAGGAAACAAAAAGTGCCTACTATGCACTACCATTGAGAATACACAAAAAAGGTTTAAAAAACCTGATTCCATACCTCAAGAACTCACAAGTCCAATAGGGGAGTGAAAATGAAAGTCACTATGTATGAATTTTATATATATATATATATATATACATGTATATATGCAACATGCATATATAAATATCTACAACATAAGGAGGCAATTATTTTAGAGGTAAGGCACTAGAACTAAGGAGATTCAGGAAAAACTTCTCGGAGAAGGTAGAATTTTAGCTGGTACTTGAAGGAACTTAGGAGGCAGAGACAAGGGAGAGACTTTCAGGCATGGGGAACAACCCAACCCATGTCAGATTTGGAAGATGAAGTATATCATTCAAGGAACAACAATGAGGGAGGGAGACAACAAATATTTATAAAGTTCCTACCATGGACCAGGCATTGTGATAGACACTTTTTTTTGTTTAGCAATTTACAAATTTTATTTTATATACTGCATTTCATGGAATATTTTGTGGTTACTATGTTAGGGAAAAATGCCTATTGTCAGAATTAATTTTTTTATAAAGAATTATATTTTCAGGATTTCTCAAGTGAAATATTACACTTTTGTGTAATCTTTTTTTGTTTTTTGTTTTTGTTTATTTATTTTATATTATTACAATAATCTTGTTGTGAGAGTAATCATAAACCCCCTTCCCCCCAAAAAAGATGGGAAACCTCAAAAATAGTGAGAGAGAGAAAAAAGTGTCCTTCTGTTGGTGTTCAGATTCCAATGTCTCTGTCTCTGGAATGAGTTACCTTCCCCATCATAGTTATCAGAGAAGTTGCTTCAATATTTTTCCCATAGTTGCTATCACTAGCTGTATTTCCTTACGCTCTATTCCTCCCCATTCTCATCTATTCCATTACCTCTCTCCTCTCATCCTGTTCCTGCTCAGAAGTGTGTTGTATCTGAGTACCCTCTCCCACAATCTTCCTTCTCTTCTACCACCTACTTTCCACTTCCCTTCCCTGTTCCCTCAATTTCTATTTTACCTTCTGCTTCTAGGATCTCAGGGCAATTTTTGCTGTATTATTTCTTAAAAAATGAAGGCTAGGCTCTTTTCTTGGTCATGACTTGCAGATGGCCCAATAATTTTTAAATTATCTCTTCTGGATCTGTTTTCAAGGTCAGTTGTTTTTCCAATGAGATATTTCACATTTTCTTCTAATTTTTTTGGTATAGTTTTCTTCCTGAGTTCTCACAAAATCACCAGCTCCCTTTAGTTCCATTCTGCATTTGAAGAAGTTATTTTTTTCAGAGAGCTTTTTTATCTTCTCTTCCAGTTGGCCAGTTCTGCTTTTTAAGGCATTCTTCTCCTCATTTGCCTTTTGTGTTGCTTGTTCCATTTGGCCTAAACTGTTTTTTAATATGTTATTTTCTTCAGTATTTTTTGTATTTCTTTCACCACGTTGCTGACTTGGTTTTCATGATTTATCTGCATTGCTCTCATTTCTCCTCCCAATTTTTCCTCTACCTTCCTTAATTGCTTTTCAAAGTCTTTTTTGAGCTCATCCATAGTCTGAGCCCAAAGCTTTCTATTTTGCCAACATCTGAGTTTGTATTTTGATCCTCCATGGGACCAAAATAATTTTCTATGGTCAGATTCTTCTTTTTTCTGTTGTTTGCTCATTTCCTCAGCCTATGACTGATTTACCGCAGCACTTCCAGGACTTTGGGTTTTTTGGGGACAACCCACAGGAACCTTAATTCCTCCAAAGTCTTATGGAGGCTCTACTGCTCTCTTGCCTGTGTCCAGGCCCTCCCCTCTGTCCTGGAGCTGTGAGGTGGTCCCTGATCAGCTATAGTGGTGTTGTGGGCTCCCAGACTGCAACCTAGGCAAACAGCTGAGTCCTGCTCCAGGGAGAGCAGAGAGACCTCTGCAGTTTCCATCAACCCCTTTACCATCTATGGACTAAGAGCTCTGGACATGCTGGGAGGTTCTGCCAAACTCCTGCTGCAGGCTCTCACTGCAGAGTTGCTCTGAGGCTGGAGCTCCATGCAGCACTCACTCTGGTGCAGCAGAGTTCTCTCACCACCCCTTCCGGCTGATCTTGATGATGGTTGGGCCAAGGGGTCTGGAAACCACCCCCTCTGCCACTGACCCAGGTTCCCAGCCTGGCTGTGCTACGCTGTGGCTGCAGCTACTCTGCAGTTTTTTCCAACCCCTGGACCTGGTGGAACAGACTTTTCCTGCGGAACTTCTAAGTTGACTCGGACTGGGAAATTGTATCACTCAGTCTTTCTGTTGCTTCTGCCTCTCTACATTTTGACTAGAATCATAATTTGATGGCTTTTGGAATTTTTTTGGGAATGAGTTTCCAGCATTTTATGTCTTCACTCTGCCATCTTGGCTCCGCAGCTGATAGACACTTTTTTAAGGTTTTTTTTTTTTTTTTGCAAGGCAATGGGGGTTAAGTGGCTTGCCCAAGACCACACAGCTAGGTAATTATTAAATGTCTGAGTCCGGATTTGAACTCAGGTGCTCCTGACTCCAGGGCCGGTGCTCTATCCACTGTGCAACCTAGCCACCCCCTCTAATTGACACTTTTTAACAAATATTTTCTTTTTTTAAATTTCTTAGTCTTATTTTCTTTCTTTTTATTTTAATTTTATTTTTTAAATTACATGTAACGATAGTTTTCTACATTCATTTTTTGTTTGATTATTGAGTTCCACATTTTTCTCCCTTCCTCTTTCTCTCCCCCCATGATAATTTTACATGTACAATCATTTTTTTTTTTTTTTTTTAGTTTTTTGCAAGGCAATGGGGTTAAGTGGCTTGCCCAAGGCCGCACAGCTAGGTAATTATGAAGTGTCTGAGGACAGATTTGAACCCAGGTACTCTTGACTCCAGGACTAGTGTTCTATCCACTGGGCCACTAGCTGCCCCCATGTACAATCATTTAACAGATATTTTCTCATTTAATCCTCACAAAACCCAGGGAGGTGGTTGCTATTATTCTCCCCATTTTACAGTTAAGAAAACTGAAGCAAACAGAGGCCAAATGTCTTGCCCAAGGTCATAAAGCTAGTAAGTATTTGGGACCAGATTCAAACTTAGGAATCCTGACTCCAATTTCAACACTCTATCCAGGGCAGCTAGGTGGCGTAGTGGATAAAGCACCAGCCTTGGAGTCAGGAGTACCTGGGTTCAAATTTGGTCTCAGACACTTCATAATTACCTAGCTGTGCGGCCTTGGGCAAGCCACTTAACCCCATTGCCTTGCAAAAAACTAAAAAAAACCCCCAAAAACCACTCTATCCACTATGATTCCAATCTACCTTTTAGGCAGTGCCAATGACTGGAAGAAAATGCAGGGTTAAATATAAGAAGACTGGCCAGCTAGGAGAGGTGAGGCTGTGATGTGTTTTGAATGCCAACAGAAGATTTTATATTTAATACTAGAAGTGATAAGGAACAACTGGAATTTATTGAAGGGGAGGGTGACATGACTGACTTTTACTTTAGAACAATGAATTTGACAGGAAGTGATTTCAGACAGCTTTGGAAAGAAAAGGAGCTTTATTGCTCAAAGCAAGGAGCAGTGGCCTCCAGAGCCATGGTGACTCACCACAGAAGTGCCTACAGGTGGAGCCTAGCAGTTTCCAATATCATGACCCCTTGGGATAGAGAAATATGTTAGCCAGGAACCCTACAAGGGCACTGGTTCTTGTATCAGACTTGAGGAAAACTTCACGAAAGGAAACTAGGACCCCTAGGAAGCAGTAGCTGTGAATTATCCCTTTTCTATAAGTTTTCTTTGCAAATTTGGCATTTCAATTTAATAATCATTTAATAGGCAACTACTATTTGTCAGACATGGTGTTATGCTCTGGACATACAAAAAGTACCAAATGAGACTCGATGCCCTCAAAAAAGCTTACCGGGGAGACAACATGCAAATAAATATGTACAAGCAAGTTTTATACCAATAAATAGGAAATAATTAGCAGAGGGAAAGCTCTGAATTGCAGAGGGCTGGGGGAATGCTTCCTGTAGAAGGTGAGATTTTAGTTGGGATTTAAAGAAAACCAGGCAAGTCAGTAAATTGAGTGGCAGAGGAGAGCAACTGGAAGGAGGAGCCAAGAGATGGAATATCTTGTTTGTGGAATATCCAGGAGGCCAGTGTCACTGAACTGAAGAGTATGTTGGGGAATAGGGTATAAGAAGCCTGGGAATATAGGCGAGGGCTAGGTTATGAAGGGCTTTCAATACTAAGGGGAGCATTTTGTATGTTGTCCTAGAGGCAATAGGAAGACACTTGAGTTTATTGAGTATGGGAGTGACATGATCAAACTTAGCACAGTACAAGTCGCTACAAGTGTGAGCTCATTCTTCTAAAGGACATTGTGTGTTCATAGGGAAAGTGTGTCCCTAGGGCGGCTAGGTGGAATTACCCAGCTGTGTGGCCTTGGGCAAGCCACTTAACCCCATTTGCCTTGCAAAAATAAAGGAAAGTGTGTCCCCGGTAGGAAGATTGTTTTCCTGACCACTGCCCTTGTGGTTATCACTCTGCTTAGTAAATACTTTTTCTAAATGCTAATTAAGATTAGCTAATAATTATTGGGAAGAACATCAATAGGGACTCATGAGAAATAAAAAACACCATCATTTCAGATATACCTTTTGACTCCTGAGAATAGTAGGAAGCTACCTTTTGGGGAACTGACTTCCTAATGTAAATAAAAGTTAGTAAAGTCACCCTAGAGGAGATGGAGTCTGGCACTCAGTAGGCACTTAATAAATGCCAATTTATGGACTGGTACAAAGATATATCCAGTATACTGTTCTACTTTCAGTCTTAAAAAGGAACCCTAGGGATAATGAAAAACACAGAATTTGGAATTAATGAACCTGAGTTTGAATCCCACATTTTCTATGTACTCCCAGTGAGATATTGAATGGGCAGGCCCTCCTCTCTGGGCTTCCTCCTTTGTTGAATGCGGAGGTTGGGTGAGATAATCATCAAGGTATCTTCCTTCTCTTAACCTAAGGTTTTTTTATGAATTATTCCTTACAAAAGAAAACTGGATCAAATGGTGGCCTTTTCTAGTACAGGCCAGGGAAAATGTAGTTAAAAAAAATAAAATTGAATCTTTAAAAAAAGGAAACTGGAAAGGTTGAAGAGGGCCAGCTTGTTACATCCTTGCACTGAATTTGGAGTTAGAGAATGTAGGTCTGATGCCCAGCTGGGCTCCTCATGGGGAGTGCCCCATGTGATTTTAGGGAAGTCACTTTCTCTCAGCCTCAATTTCCTCCTTTTTGTAAAAAAAAAAAGAGGGGGGAGATTTAGACAAGATGAACACTATTACTTTTCACTTCTATATGGGAAAGTGGGGATGACCTGTGTCCACATAACATTCTATTCCCTCTTTCTACCCTGCCCCCAGTAATATGTAGGGGGAATTGGGCTTCTGTCCAAAGGAAAGTTACATACACCAGGGTAGACTAAACAATCCCATTCTGTCCTATTGAGGTAGTGAGGGGAACAGTAAAGGAAGAGAGGCCCTGTTGTTACTGGGTTAAATGCCTTTGGATGGCCTCCCAGATAGGAAGGAAATGCTGTAATTACTTTTCAGGCACATAACTGTGAAGGGTGGGAGTGGTATGGTAAGGCAAATCGCCAGCACCTTGGACCTTACCTCAGGGGGCCATTCTTTTGGTGGGGTCTTTGGTCTGTGCCCAAGGCTGAGGCCCACCCAAGCATGAATTTGGTGAATAGGAGATTTGTTCCAAGCTGTTCTCCAAAGAGTTTCTAGAGATGCAAACTTGCATCCCCATGGCTTACCTGAGAATTTTGTTTCTTGTTATGGTAAATGACTTAGTGAATGAATGAATAATTGATGGACGAATGAGTAAATAAAGAAATTATTTTGTCCCAATTCCCACTGGTTACATTGCTTTTGGATTTTTTTTTTTTTTTTGAACTCCATCATACCTTCCTCCTCAGGAAATTCATCACTGCTAAATCTCATTCTCCTGAATGATTAATTCTATCTGGTCCTCACATCTTATCAGTGCCCTCTGCCTCTCTGAATGAAGGGCAGAACCACGGGTTCCAGGGCCTCCATTTATGAAAGAGGCTCAGCATACTCCACTCCACTTCCTACTAGTTCCCTGATTATAGACTTCTTTGGAATTCTCCATTATTTCTCAACAGCATACCTTCCACTCCTCCCCACCCCTGACCACTTTTCATCTTCTTTTTGACTTATCTTTCCCCAGTAGATTGTAAGTTCCTTGAAGACTGGACTGTCTTATATTTACCTAGTGTTAGCTTAGCACAGAGCAGGCATTTAATAAATGGTTATCGACTGCTTACTATAACCAAGTACTATGCTAAGCCTAGGGATATAAGTGTAAAAGTTAAACAAGCACATGACTTTAAAGAGTTTGTATTCTAATAGAGGAAAGAATATCAATATCAAGAAAGGAGTAGTGTCCAACAAAAGGAATTTCTGTTTGAAAAGTCACAGGGACATCAAAGGATTATGGGATTCCAGCCCTAGAGATGGCAGGGAATCTCAGAAATTATATAGTCTAACATTCTCATCTTATTTTATTTTTATATTTACTTTGATTTAGTATTTCGATTTCTTCAAATTACATGTAAAAACAAGGTTAACATTCTTTTTTTTCAAAATTTGAATTCCAAATTCTCTCTTCTTTCCCTCTCATTGAGACAAGGCAAGCAATATGACATAGGTTATACATGTGTAGTCATGCAAAACATATTTCCATGTAAGTCATGCTGTGAAAGAAACCATAAGAAAAAATAAAGAAAATAAAGAAAAATATCTTTGATCTGCATTCAGGCTCTATCACTTCTTTCTCTGGAGATGGACATCTCCATTTCATTGTTAAGAACAGCTAAGTTATTCACAATAGATCATCATATAATGTTGCTTTTGTTCTCCTTGTTCTGCTCATTCCACTTTGCATCAATTCATCCAAGTCTTTCCAGGTTTTTCTGAGAGCATTCTGTTCATCATTTCTTATAGCACAGTGGTATTCTATCACAATCATATACAACTCAACATTCTCATTTTACAGATGAGTAAACTGAGGCCCAATAAAATTGAATGACTTGCCCCAAACTCACAATAATATGAGTTGATTTAAAAGCAATTTAAGAGTATGGATTGGAGTATTGTACCCAAAATTATAGGGGAATCAGTTGGATTCGCAATCATTCTTTAAATTCATGAATCGAGATAGTTCAAACCCAGAGAAGGAATTCGACATCTGAGTTGGGTATAGTTTCTACAGATTCTACCTGAAGGATGAATGAATTGAGTATGCCCAGCTGGGAAAACTCAGGGGAAACATGATAACTATGTTCCTGCTATCATGTGAAGGAAAGATTAGACTTTCATTTGTCCCTGGAGGGTCCTAGGAACAATGGAAAGAAACTTCAGGGAAGCAAATTTAGATTTTTGAGGTCAGCAAGAACTTTCTAATGAGGAGAGCTGTCCTTCAAAGGAATAGGCTTAGAGAAGTGGTGGTTTGCTTCCCCTTGGAGATCTTCAAACTAAAAGCTGGTTATTCATTTTTTCAATGATAATAGCAATTCTTTTCTTACAAGGGATTGAATTAACTGAATTTTATTACAAGTGGAGAGAAACAGCAGCAGCAAGAGAGATGCCAATATGGCCAGGGCCAGCAACAGGATGGGATCTGAAGCATAATCTAAGCCCAGATGAGTTAAGTAGTTGAGTTTTCACTCACCAGTTCATCTGTCAGGGAACTCAAGATTCAGGGGGAATGGGAAAGGGAAGGGTAGAGTCTTGTAAACATTAGAGATATTTACCCCCAAAGCTATTTACTAAGTCTTCAGAACTCATCCACACTGCCCTAAACTCTCTCTCTCTCTCTCTCTCTCTCTCTCTCTCTCTCTCTCTCTCTCTCATACACACACACACACACATTCACTCTTACACACACAAAAATAAATGAATGAAGAAGAGAGAATAAAAAAATACACCAAACTTAAAAGCAAGTAAGGTTCAAATAAGTCTTGAGCAGTTGTCTATAGGTCAGAGACTTTGGTCATGGGTATAGGAAAGTAAAATTTGAGAATAAAAGTTTCTTCTCAAAGATCTATACAGTTTAGAGATCTGGAAGAAATAAGTGTAAAATTAACTTGACTAGAAGGAGAGGTCTTTTGGTTTGGATTCAGTGACATACTCATGGGAAACATTTAGACAAAACTTTCCAATAAATGGGGCTATCCTGGGCCACAATGGGCAGCTCTGGAAAAGACCACCTCCCTCCCCTCATTATGAATTTTCAAGAAAAGTTTCTATGACTCTGTGGTGATTAATGGATAAATCAGGGGTTCTTAGCCTTTTTTGTGTGTGTTTTGGATCTCTTAGGTATTGTTGTTCCCCTTTTCAGAATAATGTTTTTAAACATATAAAATCCAAAGGAAGTCAATTAAAAAATATTTTCTAAAACTCAAATTCTTAGACCCCAATTTAAGAACCCCCCTGTAGAGAGAACATATTTTTTCAACAAATTAACCCTGTAACAGACCATTTAGTCCAACTCTGTCATTTTCTAGATGAGGAAACCAAGGTCCAAAAAAGTGTGCCTATGTGCTTACCTGTTCACACAGACTGTAAGTGGCAGAATATCTATTTCTGACTCAAAATCCCTTTGTTCTTTCCACTGGATGTACCTAAGAATGCCTGTTCAGGAGAAATTGGACTAGAGATCTCTTTTAATTTTGATTCTGTGTCTCTGAGCTCCCATCTATCATATTTAATAAGAATGTAGATGAATATGGAAATGTTTAGCATGATTACACATGAATAACTTATATCAGATTTCTTACTATCTTAGAGAGAGGGACAGAGACAGAGAGAAAGAGAGAAAGAGACAGAGGCAGAGAGAGAGAGACAGAGAGAGACAGAGAGACAAAGACAGAGAGAGAGACAGACAGACAGAGACAGAGAGACAGAGAGACAGACAGAGACAGACAGAGAGACAGAGAAAGAGAGAGACAGAGAATTTGGAACTCAAAACTTAAAAAGTGTTAAAAATTGTTCTAATATGGAGAAAATAAAATGATATTTAGAAAAAGAAGAGTATAGTTGTTAACTTTTCTGACTTAAAGTGTATCCTGCTTTCAGCAAACTGACATATGTATGAAAATCTTATATTATGGCAGAATGGAGCATGAATCTAGAATCCTCTTCAAATGCTTTGGCTCATACACCTAAATCTGGAAGGGTCATCTATTCCAACTTTCTGTCAAGATATTAGGAGACACATTATTTTCCAGAGCTAAGATCCAATAAGCAAACTTGTACCCTGAGCTTGGCATCACAACAATCCTTTGTGCTCACCCTCTGGATGATCTTAGCCACAGCAAAATCCCAGAATTGTTTTATAACTTTGACCAGCAACAGGTATTCTCTGAGCTTGGACAAACACCAAACAATTTTGGACCAGTTCTGGTCATGAAGCCCTGCTACGAATCATAATCTTCACAGTGTTACTGTCATTGTCAGGGCTACAGCTAACTGTGTAGTCATTGATATAAGAATTGAGATCTCCACACAATAAAGTGAGTTCCCCCACTAGGAGACGGTCTCATGGATCTAATTTGCCTCATTACCTGAAAGTTGCTTCCCTTACTTTGAAATTAAACTTCTGTTTGATTCCTGACTCTCCTATCTCTTAATTGCTCTGTTTACCTCCAGCCACACACAGGTAGAGGTCGATTTAGTCTAGTTGGCATGGTTCAACAATATATTGAACTCTCCTGCCTTTTAAAAGGATCAGTCAGATCATCTAAAAATGGGAAAATAATTTTACTTTCTTTAGCATTATGACTACAATTTATATGTAAAATCCAATTAATAATTAATTAATGAATCCCTAATTTTGAGAAAACATACTTACAGTCTGAATTTCCATGATAGATAACTTTGGAAATCAATCATATACATCTGTGTATAGTTCTTTTTTTTAAATTTTGTTTTATTTTTTTCCAATTGCATGTAAAGGTAATTTTCAACCCCCATTTATTTTCTTTTGTTTTTTTGCAAGGCAATGGGGTTAAGTGACTTGCTCAAGGTCACACACTAGGTACTTAAGTGTCTGAGGTTGGATTTGAACTCAAGTCCTCCTAACTCCAGGGCCGGTGTTCTATCCACTATGCCACCTAGATGCCCCTGTATATAGCTCTTAGAAAACTCTAATCCTGTTGCTTTCTCAAAACTTCATTCCATTTATTTAGAAAACTTTTTACATTTTGTCTTATTACCTCATCTAATCATTTCCCTTGGAAGGATACCATCCCTATATTATAATTTGACACAAATACAGGTCAAAATTGTAAGATTTTCATACTTGCACCCTATTTTAGTAACTCAAAGATGTTCCAGTATTAATCTATCCTTCAGTAGATTTAGGATTGTACTTATAAAACTTCTTGATTATCAAAATTTGTTATTAAAGGATACTATTAAATATATATTTATAATTATAAAAATATAAAGGAAATATATTAAATAGGGTGAAAGATTCCCTTAGCTGTTAGATTCCAGACATGAGCCATATCTCACAGTCAATCATGGTAGTCACAGAATATTAAAAGCAAGTCTCAAAATTAATCAGGTGGAAATTTTCCTTTTCAGAAAGAAAATAGCACAATGGAGAAATAAAGTCATGAAGATCCTTCCTTAGGTCATGTCAAAGTCATCCCCAAAGCATAGACATCCATTCATCTTTAGCAGTTCCCAGACTGCAACACATGCTATTTGTCTATTATTGCTTCCAGGACAATTTAGACAACTATTCCTGTAATCAAAACCCAAAACAATGCTAAGGAATTTTCACCTTAAATATCAGAATTTCACTAACCACAACTTAGGAGTTGAATATCTTTCTTGATGTTTCCCCTAACAGTTGACATTTCATTCATCCTTTACTTTTAAATTAAAACTAGCCGTATTCTGGGTCTTCAGACATACAGCAATTTCCTGTTAGTTGCCTCATCATTAATACGTTGAAGTTACTTCTTTAAACTACCCTATCTACTTTCATAATAATCCAGAATTTCAAATGAAAGTTTGCTATTATGTATTATCTGTTTTATAAGGAAATATACTTCATTGAATATTTAACAGTTTTCAAATAATGATTTTTTATCACATTCTTTTAAAATTCATATATGACAGTATCTGGATTTTGCTATGACTGAGATCTTCCAGAGGGTAAATGGAGGATGGTTGTGCCAAAATCAAGACATGAGACTTAAAAAATTCTAGAAAACAGAGTATCTCTGAATATCTTGACACTTAATTTTGGAGATGAGGAATGTTACTAGAGTTGTGCAGTGGTGGTTCAGTGAATAGAGTAAATCAGATACTAGCTATGTGACCCTGAATAAGCCATTTACCCTCTTTTGACCTCAGTTTCCTCTTCTGTAAAATGAGGATAATAATAACCACCTCCCAGAGTTATTGTGAGAATCAAATGAGAGAATATTTGTTTAAAAAAAAGTTGTATAGTGGAATGTCTATCACCTAGTTGGTACTATGTAAATGTTTATTTTTTCCCTTTCCTTTCCTACCTTGTCCAAGGTAGCAGAGTGGTAAGAATTTGGTTGGGGATTTGAATTTAGGTTCTCTCACTCCCAATCCATTCTTCTTTCCACTTCACCATAACAAGCATGATTTCAATAAGTCTTGTCTTCTCTATCCCCAGTTCCTTCAGTGATTCTCCCATGGCCTAGTTTCCAAGTCTGATTATTTACAAAAGGATTTTGCCACAGGGATTCATTGAAGGGCAACATCTTTGGGGCATTTAATGCAGTTTTTGATTTATGAAATTCATTTTATGCTCAACTTAGAATTCTGAGCTGTTAACATTGGAAGGGATTTCAGAGGCCCCTCATTTTGTAGAAGGGTTATAAAATTAGTGAACAAACTCTGCTAACCCACCAGATCCATCTATCCACTTCCAACCACGTCTTGCATCTCAGGAAATCTCTGCCAGGAAATTCTTGCCATCTTACTTACCCCTGCTGCCTCTCCACAAGCCCCTCACCCACCCCACCCCCATATCAATCAGTTACCTATAGTTTTCCTCATAAATCAAACCTCACTCCTTGGTACCAATCCCCTAATGTTACTTTCCCTCATAGAAGTTTCTCGAGGGCAGGAACTGTCTCATTTTTGTACAATGGTACAATTCTTGGAGCACAGACTCTTAGTGAATATCTTCATTCATTCATTCATTCATTCATTCATTCGTTCGTTCGTTCCTGCTACTTCTTACTTATATAGTCTTGTTCAAGGCCCTTCCTCTTCTATGGGTCTCTATTTCCTGATTAGAAACAGTGATCAGAGATCCTACAGGCTTGATCTTGACTCCACGGGGGTGAGGTGAGTCCTGGTGGAACCCTTTCCTCTCCATAGATCACAAGGGGAAAGGGTAGAGGAGAGTATTTCATTGATCCATAGCTCTCTTCTGATGGGGATGTTCAACCAGGGTAATTCAGCCTGCGGTACCCTCCCATCCTGCTTTTTCTCCCCCCCCCCCCCCCCCCCCCCCCCCGTGAGGTCTGCAAACACATCTTTCTTTCCCTCTGAGGCTATGTTCAGCAAAGGAGCTTAATGAGTCTCCTGGCTTCCTCATGAAAACTACCCAGGGAAATATTGGGCTGATTTCCCAGGAGATCAGAGGAGCCTGCTGGGAATGACTAAGGCTGAGAAAGTGGTCTTTAATGGGTTTGGAGATCATTCCTGCTTGTGTGGGAAGCTTCCAGCCTCTTCTGAACCAGCTGGGGAGGGAAAAACACTGCTCTGAAGCCAATTCAATTCTTGGGGCAGGAGACACAGGACACCAGGTTCAAATTCTAACATTCATCACTTGCCTTCCCTTGGACAGAGAGATTAAACCAGGAGGGACTGTCCTCTCCAACTTGGCCCCAGAGAAGAAGAGAAGGGGAGAGGGAAGGGAATAAGCATGTTTTTAACATGTTTACTATGTATGCCATGCTAACTACTTTCAATCATTCAGCACATTTGTTTCACAACAACCTTGTAGATGCTGTTATCCATATTTTCTAGAAGAAGAAACTGAGGTAAACACAGGTTAAATGAATTACTTGTCCAGAATCACAACTAGTATGACCCTGAAGCTAGATTTGAACTCAGGTCTTCCTGGCTCCAGGCCTGTTTTGCTATCTAGCTGGCAGAACCGGGAGACCGATGTTTCAGGGACTGGAAGATTCAGACTGGATTGAACTGTGTTTCAGCTACAAATAAAATATTTACAATATGCACCCAGGGGCTACAAATCCACAAAAGAGGCAAAAGACAGTGTTTGCCCTCAAAGGATTTATAATCTAATGGAAGAATATAGCACACAAATTGAAACTAAAAATGGCAGCTGTCATGGGTAGGGACATGGTGGAAAAGTCAAAATAGTCCCAAATAGAATGGACATATATTAAACACCTACTGTTTGCAGAGTTCTGGGGAAATGCAAAATTTAAATGAAACATGAAAAGAAAAGCAGTTTATCCCAGGAATACAAAGTAGCATAGTCTGTTGTGATGATGATGATGATGATGATGATGTTTGTCCTTCATTTTATTTTTTTCTTCTCCCCCCCACCAAGGCAATGGAGTTAAGTGACTTGTTAAAGATCACACAGCTAGGTGATTATTAAGTGTCTGAGGCTGGGTTTGAACTGAAGTCCTCCTGACTCCAGGGCTGGTGCTTTATTCACTGCGCCACCTAACTGCCCCTTTTGTCCTTTATTTTCAAAGAAGACCATGACATCAGGGAGGTGATGCCATGAAAGGCTCATGAATTGTATTTGAGTGGGGGGGAGCACTGTGCTAAGTCACCACCCTCACTTTCTCCTCCAGAGTCATCTGGGTCAAGTGGCCAGATATGGATCAGGACTATTGGTGGTAACCCAGAACACAAGGCAATCAGGGTTAAGGGACTTGCCCAAGGTCACCCAGCTAGTAAAAGCCTGAGGTTAAATATGAACTCAGGTCCTCCTGACTCCATGGCTGGTGTTTTGCCACTGCACCAGTTGTAAAACACAGGGACCTGTGATTTCATTGGCAGAGAGCAGTCAAATGTGAGGAAACCCTCTTACTTTCTCTGCCATTTAGAGCTTTCCAGAGTTGGCAAGGGGACACTGAGAGATGAAGTGATTTATTTGTTCAGAGTAGCCCCCATCAGTATGTGTTGGAGGTGAGTCTTGAAACTTGGACCATTCTCATCAAATTGTAAGCCCCTTGAGGGCAGATACTGTCTTTTGCCTCCTTTTGTATTCATAGTGCTTGGTACAGTGCACTATGGGGAAACTTATTGGAGGTGTTCGCATTAGGTTTTGTTCTTCAAGATATGACACAGAGAGAGAAATGGGGTCTGGAATTTCTTCAGGAGAGATTGCTGTAGGTACCTCCCCTAAATCCAGGGATCTCAGGTCTTGTCTTTCTACCAAGGTGCTATAAGAAGGCAAGGATGGGACATCTAGGTGGCACCGTGGCAGGAGTTCAAATCTAGCCTCAGATATTTAATGATTGCCTGGCTGTATGACCATGGGCAAGTCACTTAACCCCATTGCCTTGCCAAAAAAAAAGTCAGGGACTATCTGTTTGTGGCAGTATGAAAAGATGAGCAAGTTCCCCATCATTGGCAGGGTGGATCCTTCTTTGCCTCAACACAACCTCTATATAGTTTACAATTGAGTCCTAAGCCCCAATGCCATGACCTTGGGCAAGCTAATTTAAAGTCTGGTTTCCTCATCTGCCAAATGAGTGGCTTGGTCTGGAAGCTTAGTGAGGAAGGTCTCTCCAACATTCCAGAATTCTCTGACTTGGTGCTGAAGTTTCACTTCTCAGTGACTCTGTCCAGCTAAGAGAACTTCCTTTTTTCCAGGCTTTGGTTTTCTCACCTGTAAAAAATGAGGAAATTGGACTAAATTCTCAAACTTTTTGATTTGAGGGCATTTGTACTCTTAATAACTGATTGTTCCCTTCCACAACTTTCGTTTGTGTGAGTTTTATCTAGGTTGACTACATTATATTTTAAAGTGGTTTAGGATTATTTTGAAAATAGTGTTGACTCCACTCCCTCTTAAAAAAGGTTTCAGGCATCCCTGGGGTCAAAAGGCAATACTTACAAACCTCTGGATTCCAGGGTCTCCAGAGCCCCTTCCAGGGCCCTCTCTCCCTCCCAGACTCCTCTTCTTAGAGTGCCCCCCCCCTCCATCCCCATTCTGACCATCCTTAGCCCCCTCCCATCTGCACAAGGACTGAAGTCTAAAGCAGCTGTGTTAAGAATGACTCAGCTTCTGGGCTGAATTGGTCAAATTCTGGCAAAAACCCAACCCCCCCCCCAACCCTTTCCCAATTTAAATGATCTCTGGAGAGGAATTAATTCAATTCAGGGACTGCAGATCTGGGAAGAATTGCCAAGACTGAGGGACCTAGAACCTTCAGGCTTGGGGAGAGGGCTGTGCTCTCTAAGGCCAGGATGGGGGAACACTGAAGGGGTTATGTGGGGTGGGGGGCGGAGGGTCTCAGTCTCCAAGGTAGGAGGGTTAGGGAAGCTCGGATCCTGGACAGGGCTGTGCTCCCACAGTGCCATCTCGCGGACACCTTTGTCATTGCTGGGACCAGACAAGGCTTCCCAAATGAAGACTTCTTTTACCATCAGTAAGATAACAAGAGAGAAGAGGGCCCAAGGCCACCTGGACTCCCATAAGACCTCTCATCAAGGTGGGTCCGGATCCTAGGAGCTTGACTTATGACTATGGCATAATAAGACAGACTCACAGACAGCAATGCCACTGACCCTCTCACACGCGTCCCTAAGGGTACAATATCACAAACATCTTTGCAATCAAAGAACCATGTGGATACACAGGGCCATACACCACGATGCACTAACACCAGTGGACTAGAGGAGAGGGCAGGGAAGGGAAGAAGGGGAAGCAGGCAGTCCATTCTGGTCCAGAAAGTATCTTTCTCACAGGAAAGACAAGAATAATAAGCATCTATTTAGCACCTACTGTAGACCAAGCTACTGCAAATATTATCTCATTAGATCCTCCTAGCATCCGGGGGAGATGGGTGCTGTTATCATTCCCATTTTACAAATGAAGAAACTGAGGCAAACAGAGGTAAAGTGACTCTTGACCAAGTTCACCCAGCTAGTGATCTGAGGTCAGATTTGAACTCAGGTCTTTCTGACTCCATATTTGGAGCCTTCAGTTCAGTTGTCTCATGAGCAGCTAGAAAGAGCTAGAAACTGAGCCTGATTTTTCATTGTTATGAGAAAATTCTATCAGTACCTTCTCGGCAATTATTAGTATTAGAGAACCGTCCAGAGTCATTAATTTTCCCAAGATCATATATGCAGATTTTATGTGGTAGGACTTGAACCCAGGTCTTTTCTTTTTTTTTGGACTCTTTGACATATTGTTTCACAAGGATCCTAAAAGCATCTATTTAATCCTGACAGGGACCTCTGAAGCCATCTAGTTTGGCCCTTTTCTTTTATAGCAGAAGAAAGTGGGGCCCAGAGAGGTCTTAGAAGTTCCTAGAACCAGCAAGACTTTAGGGAGTCCAGCTCCCTCATTTTATAGAAAAGGGATCTGAGACTAGAGAAGGAACCGATCAGCCCAAGGGAATCACACAGCTAGTTAGAGACAGAACCAGAATATGACCAGTGGCAAGATCATGGACTCTTGAGTCAGAGGACTTGGATTCAAATGCTTCCTTGTATGACCTTGGGCAAGTCACTTCTGAGGTTTCAGTTTCCCCATATGTAAAAGTAAGGGGTAGGACTGAAGTTCCTGAAGGACTTTCCAACTCTAGGGCTATGACCCTATAATTAAATCTGCGTCCTCTGATTCCAGATCTTTTCATTAAACTATACTATCTCTCTTGACCAAGAGCTGGCAATGATCATGTTAGTGTGGGAGCCCCTGAGAAAAAAAGGAGTATATTCCTAATTTTCCGGCTTCCTGGCTCATTCTGAATGTACTTTTTCTGAATTCCTCTAATCCATTAATTTGTTCCAATGGAAAATATAGCAAGTCTTTAACAGTTTCTCCCCCATCCCCTTTTACCCACTATGGTAGGTGCAGGTGCTGATCTTAGATTTCTCACATCAATCAAGAAGGGGAAGTTAGGTGGTAGATTAGATCGAACATTGGACCTGGAGTCAAGAAGACCTGAGTTCAAATCCTGCCTCAGACTCTTACTAGCTGTGTGACCCTGGGAAAATCACTTTGCCTTATTTGCCTCAATTTCCTTGTCTGTAAAATGAGCTGAAAAAGGGAATGGCAACCCTCTTCAGTATCTTCACCAGGAAAGACCAAATAGGGTCACAAAAGAGTTGAATATGACTGAGCAATCAATCAGTAAATGCTAAGCAGTTACTAGGTGTTAAGCAGTGGTCTAAGGACTAGTGATACAAAGACAAAAAAATGAAATGATCCCTCCTCTCAAGACACTTAGCTTCTGGGGGAAAGGCAACATGTACCTATATAAGAATATGTAAACTCAATCAATCCACTAGCATGCTATGAAGTGACGGGGATATGAAGATAAAATGAAACAATCTCTATTCTCAAAGAGCTTAGTTCTATTGGGGAGAATATATATACTATATACATATATTTGTTTATCTATCAATTATATCTACATCAATCAATCAAAAATATTTATTAAGCGCCCAGTCTATGCCAGCCACTACACCTTTAGTTTCTGGTGATGCAAACATAGAGCACAAATAGTCACTTTTCTTAGGGAGCAGAGCGAAAATATACAGATTAAATACAACAAATACAAGCTCATTAAATGCAAGGCAGTTAAGGAGGACTCTGACTGATTAAAGGGTAGCAGGAGAAGAACAGTGGCAAGGGAGAGATGTTGGATTGTACTCTGGAAGGTTAAGGCTGTCTCTAGGCTAATAGCTCCAAGCTGGACCAACCAGACTTTCTTCATGTTGAGATGACTGGTAGTGGTAGGGCAGTTAAGTGTAGATTATCTAGATTGTTTCTCTAAAGACTAAACATTTCAACAATATTTATGAAGTGTTGACTAGGTGCCAGATACCATGCTGGTTGCTAAGGATAGAAAACAGTTCTCAAGGAGCTTCTACTCTACTGGGGGATAAGGAAAAATAGTTGGGATGAATTGTTCTACAATGGACATTGGACTGGTAAAAAGAAGAAATATGTTCTAAAATACTATTAGTGTATCCGGTGATTCCAGTCCCTGGCTTTTTTACTCCTCTCCTTTTTGTATTCCAATGCTTTCTCCAGGAGGGAAAATTCTGGCCCCATCTCATGCTTAACCTTTCTGGTTGAAGTGCTAGCTGAGGTTTGGACCTCATCTCCTAATATTGAAAGGATAATCAATTTAGGGCTGTCTCCAGAACCATTGCTCACTAGGATCTACAGAAAGTGAAATGAAATTCTGTATTGAAAGAGTCCCTTGTGAGCTTACTGTCAGTTATATGGTTAGTAAGTGGTATTTAATCCTTCAGAGATTTTAGCTGAAATTCAACGGACTTTGGAAGATGAGAAAGTCCTAGACATGAAAACAAATAAAAATGGGAATTCTAAGCATTTGGCACCTTGGGGGAAGGAGGTCGAAGAAGGCCTTGAATGGTGAAAAGGCTCAGTGACTGATACTACCCTTCTCATCATCAGTCACCTGGTTCATCCTGGCCTTGGAGCAGCCTCCAGTGTTCTTAGGCAGATAATCTGGGGGATTCATCCCAGAGGAACTGGGTAGCAGTGAAGAACTGGCTGGTGTTCTCAGACACTCCCGGAGATTATTGGTGGACAGAGGAAATTTTTAAATGAAAGGTTAAGAAGGAAAAGCTGGGATTTAAAGAGACAACTGCCTGGTCTTGTCTGCATCTTAAATACAGGATAAGGAAGGGACGCTATACCTGGAATGTTCTCCCTGTTTACCTTTATCTCTTGGAATCTTTATCTTCAAGATTTTTCTCTCTTTCTCTCCTCTTTCTCTCTCTCTCTCTCCCTTCCTCCATTCCTCCCCCCCCTTTTCTCTTCTCTATCTTTGTCTCCTTCCCTCCCCTCTCTTCCTCCTCTCTTACTTCCCCCCTTCATCTTCTCCTTCCCTCTCTTTTTGTCTTTCAGTTTGTCTTTCTCTGCCTTGCTGTGTTTCTGTCCTCCCCTCAAGATGCCTTTTATTTATTTATCTGAGTACCTGGGTGCCCTCTCCCAAGAATAGAGGGTGGATGGAGACTAGAGATGTGAAATACTCTGCCTACTGTCAGTTATGGTTAATATGTTCGTTGGCTTTTCCTGATCTGCTTTCCCCCACTCCCTCTTTTAAAAATCTTTGTTATAAAGCTTCACCGAGCAGAGAGCAGAGAAGGTTATATTCATAAAAACAATAGCTGGCATTTATATATCACTTTAGGGTTTACAAAGCAATTTTCATGTAGCGTCCCATTTGATCCTCAGCCCTAACCCTGGGAGGTAGGTGCTATCATTATTCAGACTTCACAGATGAGGAAAATGAGGTTGAGAAAGGCTAAATAATTTGACCGGGGAGAGATAGTAAAAATGTCTGAAGCTGGATTAAATTCAGCTTTTCCTGACTCAAACTCCATCATTCTCTCTACTATGCTAAATAGCTCCCTCAGACAATGAATGTATTTTTAAAATTCTGACATGAATGTAATATAAAAATGAAAGGTATCAATAAAAAGAATATTTTTAAAAGAATGTAAGCTCCTTGAGGAGAGAAACTCACCTGTTTCCACTGATATGTATTTTTGTTTTGTCTCTGTATCCCCAGGAGCTTGCTTGCTGCCTTCTCTCTGAATTTTTCTCAGATTGATTTCAGTCTGGTAGAAGGGAAAAACTGCTGATCTTAGAGTTGGCAACCTGGGATTCAGATCTAAGCTTTATCGTTTACTACTTGTGGTCTGGGGCAAGTAATTTCATGTAGCTGGGCCTGTTTTCCCTTTTGTAAAATGAAACCATTGGTGGAGATGGTGGCTATAATCCTCCACTTCTACAGAAGGGAGAAATTGAGGCCAGAGAAGGGAACGGAGCTGTCCAAGGTCATACAGCGAAGGGATTAGAACTGGTCCCCTTCTCTCCTCTTCCCCCTCCTCCAAATGCGTCATGGCCTTTGAACACAAAGGGCCATAACAGCAAGGCAGGATCAGTACATATATGAATGAATAAATCCTAGGTAATCCAATCCGGGCTGCTGCTCAGGCCCTGCACTGTTGCTCTGGGCAACCAGCTGGAGTGGGGATATTGTCTCTAACCTTAAAAAAAAAACAACTGATTACCAGGTACTTCACCATCTCATTTTGTTTTAAAGCGGATTAGGAGGGAGTTTAAGCTGGTTTAGGGACTCCGTTGCCTCGTAGGCATCTGTACATTTCCTTGTTCACTGAGTGATTAGCTGATTTGGTAACTTCAGGAGAGTGGGAACACCGGGGAGGCCGACCCACTCCTAATTAGGAGATGTGACATTCTGGGGTTGAGTTTGGTGTGCCAACAACATCTCTTGGAGGGGAGTTACTCTCCAGGAGTTATTGGTACCATGATAAAGGGGACCACCCTTCCCTGGTAATCCTTGCTGGGCCTATTATGGTATCCCATCTTCCTCTTTGACCTGAGGCCAGCCTCATCTAGGGTTTAATTCTGTCCGGAGGCTTGCCATGGGGAGGTAGTGGATTTCCCCTCCTTGGAAGTATTTCAGCAGAGGCTGAATGAGCATTTGTCAAATATGTTCTCTGTTCAGGACTGGAGACCATTGGGGTCCCTTCCATCTCTGACTTTTGTGATTAAACAAGCATTTAGTAAGGAGCTACCAAGATCTAGACACCATGTAAAGGGAAAACGAAAATAGGGCTGGCCCTCAATGTTCTTACATTCTACTGGGGGTGATGGTAGTGGTGATTTATAGCACATACATAAGAACCTAAAATAATAATTGCCATTTACACAGTGTCTTTTAATAGCTTTACATACATCGTTCTTCTTGAACACCACGCCTCACAACTACTTTGGGCATTAGATACTAGGAACATTATCATTCATTCCCATTTTATATATGAGGAAATTGAGGCTAAGAGGGAGACCATGGTCTCATAGCTGATAAGTGTCAAAAATGGGAGTTGGGTTTTTATTTTTATCCTGAATTAAACAAAAACCCCAATAACATGAATATCTCCATGTAACTAGTAGAACATAAAGGAAAGTTGTACTTAGAATTGCTTCTCTTTTAAAATATTTTAAAAACTCAAAATATAGTTTCAAAACTGTCTTGATTGTCTTTCTGGTCTTCCTTTTATTTTCTTTTTGTGCATTTAAAAACAATCTCTAGTAACTCCTTTCCTTCTCTCCTTTCCTACCTTCCTTCCTTCTTTCCTTTTTTCTCTCCCTCCTTCCTTTCCACCTTCTTTTCTTTCCTTCCCTACTTCCTCCCTCCCTTCCTTCTTTCTTTTTTCCATCCTTTCTTCCTTCCTCCTTTTCTTCCTTCCTTCCTCCTTTTATTTCTTTCTCCCTCCCTTGTTCCTGCCTTCCTTCTTTCCAGCCTTCTTTTCTCTCTCCTTTACTCCTTTTTACTCTTCCTCCATCCCTTCCTTCCTCCTTCCTTCCTTCCTTCCTTCCTTCCTTTCTCTTTCTTTCTTTCTTTCTTTCTTTCTTTCTTTCTTTCTTTCTTTCTTTCTTTCTTTCTTTCTTTCTTTCTTTCTTTCTTCCTTATCTTTAGCATCCCACTCCAATCCTGTTCCCATTAAAAAATACTGATAAACCAGAGAGTCATGATCAACTAAAATAAATTCCCACATTGGTAGAATCTGAAAATGCATATCTTGTTCTACCTGGTAATAGGCTCATCATTAGACCAAAAGTGGGATTTAGATTCAGATCTTTCTGATTCTAATTCTTTATGAACTACTCTTTCTGACTCCATTTATTTTTGAACCAGGCTACAAAGCAAATAGGTTAGAAGTTCCAAGTCCAAATCCCAACTTTGCTATTTTACCACTTGTCTGACTTTGGGGGTGCCATTTAAAATTTCTCAGCCTCAGGTTTCTCATCTGTAAAATGAGGTGGTTGGACTCATAATCTGAGGTTCCCTCCTAGCTCCCTTAATCAATCATTCTGCTATCAGTGAATTGGACAAAATCAATCACTTAGCAAACACTGAAGGTCCATATTGGCTTTTGGCAGGGTTAACTCATGTTGGTGCCCTGATGGTACCAGGCATAGCACCAGATTGCTCAGATTGCTTCTAACTTCCCAGGGAAGCATTGCATGTGCCCCCCTTTAAATTATGGTACCCACCAGGAGACAGAAAAAGCACAATGTATTTGAAACACCCCCATTGTCTGTTCTTAGGCTGCCATATTGCTCACAAAGTCTCTCCCAGACTGTCTCCTAGGGAGGAAGGTCATGGGGAACGAGTTTAATTAGTTCTTTCCAGACTCCAGTCTCAACCCCACCCAAGCCTGGGGCTGAGGTATAGCTGAAACTAGAATTTTTTTTAAACCTCAGACAAAAATAGCAGGGTGGATGGAGGTGGGAAGGGGGTGATAATCATGATGCAAAAGAAAGTCTGATGATTTAATTATGCAAGAAGGAGGTAGAATTGAAAGGAAAAATGGACAGGAGAAAGGGCATCATAATATGGATCCTTGGGGAATGACAGTGGATGCCTTCAAGGTGGCATGAGTCTTGAGGTGTGGAGCCAACGATTGCCATAGGAAGGGAGTGTCACTTCTGCTTCCCCTCCTTTATATTGCTCGTATATATTTCCTTCTCTTCTTACACACTGCCAACATCCCAGCGCAGACCCTCATCACCTCATACCTGAACTAATCCAATAGCTTGCTGGGTGGTCTGTCTGCCACAAGACTCTCCCCTCTGCAATCCATCTTCTACTCAGCTGCCAAAGTAATCTGCCTAAAGGGCAGATTTAACCATGTCTTGCCCCACTCAACAAATTGAACAAACTGCCTATTACCTCCAGGACCAAATGTAATTTGCCATTCAAAGTTCCTCTCCCAACTTTTCCAGTCTCTTTTCAGCTTAAGACCCCCACCCCCATACTCCGCAATCAGGTAACATTGGCTTTTTCCATTAGGAGCGATGCAGAGAGAGTCAGAAACAGAGCTTGGAGGAGATTAGGAACCCATTTCCTTTCTAACTTCTTAGACTGGAGAAGGGTAATGGTGTTTATCTTTCCTAAGTCAAGTTGTAGTTGTTACTAGTTTTCAGTGGTTTCGGTCGTGGTTGACTGGTCCCGATCCCATTTAGGGTTTTCTTGGTAAAGATACCGAAATGTTTTTCTATTTCCTTCAGTTCATTTTCCTAATGAGGAAATGGAGGTAAAAAAGATTTAGTGACTTTAGTGGTCACATAATAAATGACTAAGGCTGGATTTGAACTCAGATCTTCATGACTCCAAGGTCTTGCACTCTATGGACTGAGCCACCCCATCAGGGTTAGCTACTCGTGCTAAAGAACCCCATCTTTGGTTGGCTGCATTTGCGTAGTGCAGGCCTGGCTTCTTTCTTGAGTCTAGTTCAAAACCACATTGCTGAAGAGTGAATCATTGTTCTTGCCTCCAGTCTCTGTACATCGGTGCCTCAGAAAGGCTGGCAGGGAGGGGAACAGCCCCCGAGGGCCTTTACCAAGACTCCTCTATGGTATGCCCTTTACCTTCAAGAAGGAGAAAAAAGGAAGGGAAGAGAAGAGGATGATCAGGACTAGCAGGAAAGTGGTTGGGCAGAGAGGGAGGAAATCGCCATGTGCTCCTCTCCCTGGGGACTCATTGGTATGGACTTACAAAACTGTACCCGGCTGCAACCTAACACCCTCTCCAGGCCAGTGGCAGATGGAGCCAGGGAGGGACTGGAATGTCTTCCAAAATAAACAATGGGATCTCCAGGTTGGGGCCAATCTCAGTCCTTTGACTGAGAGGAGGAAGCATTAAAGATGCCACATTTGTTTTCACACCAGTTCCCCCTCTGGGAACAGATGGGTCTGGGGGGCTGAGGGAGATTGATAGGTTTTATGGGCTCAGAGCTGGGTGAGATTCAGCGTATGGGCCATAGATGTATTCTTCTTCATAAAGTACAAATGAAGGGAAAATGCCCAGAAAACAAGGAACAGATGTTCTGAGTCCCAAGTTCTCCCCTCCTCCTCCATCCCACCATCATAATGCTAGTTGACATTTATATAATTCTTTATGTTTCACAAGGAGATTTCCATACATTATCTTATACAAGGTTCCTGACAACTCCGGGAAGGAGGGAGATATTTTTATCTTCATCTTTTCAGATAAGGAACTGGAGGCCTCCAAAATTACACATCTGGGAAGGGTCAGAGGCAGGATTTGAACCCAGGTCTCCCTTATGATGGTTGTCAGACCATGACTCTCAGCTCTCCTTTCCGTTATTCTATTTTTCCTTGTTCTCTTCTATTCATAGTCCCAGACTGGGGTCCCTGGCAGCAATAAGAGGACCCCTGTGCTGCTAACTAATTCATAGCTTCTATACATCAGATACTCTTATCAAGGCCACCAAATATTCAAGAAAAGATTCAGTCATTGCTTTATTCCATTTTCTTCTATTGCTGGAACATGCACAAAGTAAATTAGCTTTTTGGTCTCTCTCTTTCTGAGTTTTTTCATTTCCTTGCAAACCTCGTGTTTCCTTTTTCTAGGCAGGGGAGGGACATTACCTATAAGTTGAGATCTTGATTCAGGCCTGACTTCCCCCAGAAAGAGTCCTGTCCTCTTCCCACCTGCTGCAGAAATTGCTTGCCTGACAGTTTGTCTTTGGAGGCCAAGGAATGACCTAATTCATTTGTCAGGGGACCAGTTTGAAGAGTAGACTGGAGCCTAAAGCATGCCCAGAGGTTTAGAGGAAACCTAAACTGGTATCACCTCATACCCAGGCCTACTGAACCCCCAAAACCTGATGACTCCTAGAAATCATCAGGAGTGACAAAAATAGCTTCTGGAGTCTGGTGTCTGCTGAGATCAGGGCTATGTTGGCAAGACACAAAGGTAGATTATAGGCCTAAAGAACTGAACCCCACTTTTTTAACACATGAGGAAACTGAGTCCCACAAATATTGAAAGACTTGTCAAGGATCAATCAAGAATCAAGAGCTTATAGTATGAGACTCAGAGTTTGCCGTCAAGGACATATTCCAGAGGAATGTCAGAAAGGAGATCCCATAAAAAAAAAGATAAACAAAACCAGGTAGTCTGTATTAAAACATTGCCCTTGTTTCTTTGTTTTTCTTTTCTTTCCTCCTTCCGTTCCTCCTTCTCTCCCTTGCTTCTTCCCTTTTTCTTTCCTTCTTTCCTAAATTTTTCTTTCTCTTTTTTATTTCATTCTTTCATTCATTCTTTTGTTCTTTCTTTTTCTTCTTTCCTTCCTTCTTTCTTTGTTTTTTTCTCTTTTTTCCTTCCTTCCTTCCTTCCTTCTTTCCTTCCTTCCTTCCTTCTTTCCTTCCTTCCTCTCTTACCTTCCCTCAATGAGTTTACTTTCATACAAGAGGGGTAAAAACAATATACCTATTGTTTTAAAAATAAAATTGGAAAAATAAATTGGGATAAATACATGACCTTTTTCTATTCAAACACAGGCTTGACTGGTTGACCCCACAGATTTCTTTTAAGGGAAGGAACATACATTTATTAAATGCCTATTATGTGTATTATCTAATTTGGTTCTCACCACATCACACTACCTGAAAAGTAGGTTCATTATTTATTCCCATTTTATTTATCTTCATTTTATAGTTGAGTAAATGACTTAAGTAGGGTCACACAACCCATAAATGCCTGAGACTGGATTTGAACTTAGATCTTCCTGACTCCAGGCCTGGCATTATATCCACTTCACCACCTAGATGTTTTGGTGTATACAATAGGCACTTAATAAATGCTTGCTGCCTGGCTGTGTCTCTGATATTCTGTAATTTTGTGCATTTGAGGAAATGAGGACTCTGATGAGGGCTGGGGTTAGGAAGCAGTCATTTCAGGAGAGTGTGGTGTGTGAACAGATGTCCAGAGATGGGAAACCCCCCATGAGAGTTACAGGGAGATGGGTTTGCACTGGTTTGGCAATGAATTTATACAGGAAAATAGTTGGAGATGAAGCTGGAAAGGTAGGTAGAGACCAAATTGTAGAAGGCCTTGAATGTTCCTTATTAAGCTGAGGAATCTGGCCTTAGGAGAGGTGGTTGTAGTGTGATGGGAAGAACCTAGGATGTGGGTTCAAATCTAGCATTTATTTCTGATATAACTTTAGACATGTTACTGAAACTCTGTTTCCTTATCTGTATAATGAGGGGGTTGGACTTAATGACCTCTAAGAATTTTTCAAGGTAAAAAACCTATGATCCTTTGACTTAGCTTCATGATGGCTTCTTCCTTAACTTTGAGGCAATTCTGACCAACAAGGCCAATGCCAATGCATGTGTGTCCTTGAACTTGTGTCCACATCAATCTCAGCCCTAAACTCACTATATCTTTCACTAGGTTTCCTGCAGTAGCAAGAAAATTCATTGAGGCTTGGGATTGCTTTGGTTTTGTCTATCTCAAGGTCCTAGCTAAGTATCAGAAATACAGTAGGTTTTTAATATTCTTTTAGCATTGCATTTCTAAGACCTATTCTAATTCTGACATTGTTTGTTCTAAGGGTCCTCCAAGTTCTGACAGTCTATGTTCTGTTTTTTTTTTATTTGTTTATTTTTTTCAAGGCAGTGGAGTTAAGTGACTTGCCCAAGGCCACACAGCTAGGTCATTATTAAGTGTCTGAGGTCAAATTTGAACTCAGGTCCTCCTGACTCCAGGGCCAGTGCTCTCTATTCACTGCACTACCTAGCTGCCCCCCCCCATTTTATGTTCTAAGATCCTCCCAACTCTGATTTTCAGAGTTTTAAGGGCCCCCCCCCAACTCTGACTTTCAGTGTTCTAAGACCCCTCCCAGCTCTGACATTCAATGTTCTAATATCCATCCCAGCTCTGACATTCAGTGTTCTAAGATCCCTCTTAGCTCTGACATTCAATGTTGTGATATCTGTCCCAGCTCTGATATTCTGTGAGAGGGCTCAGCTCTGACATTCCGTGTTCTGGGGTCCCTCCCAGTTCTGAATGCTATGCTGGGACCCCTCAGTCTGACATAAGACTTGCAGAGCCCTTCCATCTCTGATACTCTTTGTGACTTCTTTCTTTCCCTTTTCCTTCCCTAAGTCATCCTCCCATCCCTGGTCCCTTTACTGCCTGCCGTCTTTGACCCCACTATGTCTGTGGGAGGAGTGGGGCCAGAGCTCCTCTGTTCCACTGAGATTTCCTTCACCTCTGATCCCGTAATACATTCAGCAAACATTGATGAAATATCCAGTATGTGCGATAACAAGAGCTGGTGATCACCACTGGGGATAGAAAGACAGACACGACATAATCCTTGCCTAATTTACAGACTAATAGGGGGCAGTAGACAAGTATAGCAAGCAGTCCTTGGAGGAGCTGCCTTCTGGAGATTGGAAGGAAGTGAGGGAGGGACATATCTACAGGAAGGGGGGCCTCTAGGAGAGAGAGAGCACAAAGAGAATGAAGATGGAGAAGTAGTCCAATCTGCCTCGAATGCAGACTTGGGGAGGGGATTAATAAGAGAGAAGGTTGGAAAGGGAGCATGGGCCTAGACAGTGGAAGGATTTGAATACCATGATCAATAATTAAGATTTGATTATTGATCTCCTTAATCCTGATGTCACCTCTTCTGCATTTCCCCACCCCAACTCTCCCCCTTGCTAGCTCTCTACTGACAAGCTCGTCCAGGGTGACTCTCTCCCAGCTGCTCTGGCCCCCCCATCCATGGCCTCTTCCTGCTCCTCCTCAGCTCATATTACCTTGCTGGAGATAGACTTGGCCTAAGATTCCTCTTCTGGGATCCACATTAATAGCTTGTGACTGAAACCATTTGTCTCCTTCCGGACACGTTTATTGTTCAGTTCTTTATTAGCTGGGTGGAGGAAGGTTGATGCTTCTGGCCTCGCCATCCAAATGCAGGGGGTGGCCACCCTCGGGGACTCTCAGTTCTTTAGATGTGTCTCACATTTATTTCCTGGGCGGTGATTTGGTTCAGGGACATAGGTTCATAGGAGGGATATGTGGATAAAATAGGGAGTGGAGTTAGAGGTGAGACCTGGAGATGTGGCGTCAGTTCTGACCAGGCTCGAGAAGAGGGACTGGCAGAGATCAAGTGCTTGAGGGCCTGTTTAATGTCTCATTAATGGGAAGGAGGAAATTCTTTCTCTGATTGTTCCCAATACCTGTAATTTTCCTCCCTCCTCATCTTTTGGTTTCCTTGACTTCCTTCAAGTTCCAGAGAAAATCCTATCTTTTCCAAGAAACCTTTCCTGATCCCTTCCCATGAATATTTTTTATCTGTATGTCTATCTATCTATCCATCTATCCAGTTTCAGAGAAGAAAGTTGAGACTGATGACTTTACACAGCCCTCCCTCACTTAAGTCCAATTCACTTGCAATTCATGGCATCCCCTACCTGCTGTTATGGTCCTCTTCAAGAATGAAAGATAAAACAACAAAAACCCATCCATCCATCCATCCTTCCATCCATCCTTCCATCCATCCTTCCATCCATCCTTCCATCCATCTATACATTCATTTATATTTTATATGTAGCTTGTTTCATATATTTATTTGCAGGATGTCTCCCCCCTCACCTTTCTTTGTTTTCCCAGCACTTAGCACACATAGCAGGTATAATAAAAACTTATTGACTGATTGTGCTTCCTCACAGGTTCCTTCAATATGGTCTTCTGGGTCCCCCTCAGGGCTAAAGTTCTGGGATTGGGGCTGTGATTGTGGGTATGTCTGAAGGTGAGGCTGGAATCAAAATTGGGACTGAGTAAGGGCCAGGGATGAGAGGCTGTGTGGGGCTAGTTCTGACCTAGGATGAGAAATCCTCTATTTTCTTTTGAGGTTTTTGCAAGGCAATGGGGTTAAGTGACTTGCTGAAGGCCACACAGCTAGGTGATTATTAAGTGTCTGAAGTTGGATTTGAACTCAGGTACTCCTGACTCCAGGGCCAGAGCTCTATCCACTGTGCTACCTAGCTGCCCCTGAGAAATCCTATCATTAAAATTAAAAGACTTCATTTCCCCCCTCTGAAGCTGTAGAGCAATTGTGTCTCACTGGCAACTTAATCCTGGGTCAGCCATACCATAAATGATATTAATGGCTATTTTATTGTAGAGCATTCCAAGTTCAACAAATCTGAGGAGTTGTTGTAATGCTGTCATAATATGTTGCTTTCTTAACTTTCCAAATGAACTGATAGCAGTTGGGGCAGAGAGTGGGTGACTTTCCTCTAGGCACCCGTATCACAGCTAACCACTGGGTTTTGTACACAGTAAGAGACATGACAACAATGACTGACATTTATAAAGTATTTTAAGGTTTATGAAGTATTTTTCATACATTGTGTATATCATTGCTTTCCCCTGTGGCTGGAATACACTACAAACTCAGTTTCTATCTCTTCTAATACCTTATTTTCTTTAACATTTTGCTTAAGAGCAAAATTCTATGGGAAGATTATTCTGATTTCTTTCCATCATCTAGTGCTGGTAGCCCTCCCTCCTTCACCCTTTAACATACATGCACATTTGTAGAAACTTTTGTGTGTATGTAAACATATAGGTGGCACAGGGGATAGAGCACAAAATCTGGAGTTAGGAAGGCCTGAGTTCAAATCCAGTTTCAGATACTGTGTGATCCTCAGTAATTCACTTAACTTCTTCCTCAGTTTCCTCATTTATAAAATAGAGATAAGAACAGCTCCTACTTCCCAGGGTTGTTATAAGGATCCAATGAGGTAATATTTGCAAAAAGCTGAGCACAAGTGGCTGGCAAAAATAGGCATGATGTAAATGTTAGTTTTTATCATTATATGTTGTTATTGTAGTTGAGTTGTTTTCAGTCATGGTCAACTCTTTGTGGCCCTATTTGGATTACAAAATATTTGGGTTGCAAAATATTTCTTTCCAAATATACTTAAGTAGTTTGCCATTTCCTTCTCCAACTCATTTTATAGATGAGGAAATGTAGGCACCGAAGGTTATGTGACTTCTTCAGCTTCATACAGATAGTAAGTGAGTGAAGCCAATTTTGAACTCAGCTCTTCCTGCATCCAGGCTACCCATCACTCCAGACACTGTGCCACTTAACTTTCTCTATCCATATCTCTCTCTCTCTCTCTCTCTCTCTCTCTCTCTCTCTCTCTCTCTCTCTCTCTCTCTCTCTCCATCCCTACATCCACCTGTCTGTCTATATCTGTTTGTTTACCTATCATCTATCTTTATATATATATATATATATATATATATATATATATATATGTGTGTGTGTGTGTGTGTATGTATATATATGATATATGATATAATGTATTCTAGACTGTTGGATGGTGTAGTGGATAGAACACAACCTGAAGTCAAGAGGATCTAAGTTCAAATCCTACTTCAGACACTGTGTGACCCTGAGCAAGTCACTTAACCTTATTTGCTTTAGTTTTCCTCAGAAGTAAAATGAGAAACCACTCCAGTGTCTTTGCCAAGAAAACCTTAAATGGGATCAGGAAGACTTGGACAGGCCTAAAGTGACTGACCCAAATATGTATACATACATATACACATACATACATACTTATGTCTGTATCATGTTAGGTATATTAGTATGTGATTAAAACTAAATATGTGTACATATACTAAAATATTAAAATGATATATGTACATATACTAATATCTCTCCTTTCTTCTTTCTTTCTTTCCTTTCTCTCTCCTCCTTTCTTGTCCTTTCTCCTTTCTTTCTCTCCCCCCCTTTCTCTCCTCTCTCTCCTCTTCTTTTTCTTCCCCCCTCTTCTCTCTCTCTTTCTCTCTCTCTCTCTCTCTCTCTCTCTCTCTCTCTCTCTCTCTCTCTCTCCCCCCACAATCTCCTCCAATGCAATGTAACCTTCTTGAGGTCAAGGACTTTGGGATTTTCATTTTTGCATTTGTCTCCCAGAACCTAATGGAATCCCCAAGCTTCTCAGGGTCTCATTATTCATCTGTTAAATGAGAAGGCAGGCTTAAGGGTCCCCTAGGGGTTTAAATCTGTCATTCTAAAATCTTCAAACATAACCTCTGCCTTCCTGGCTTCAGCCCCTACTTCCTCTGGCCTGGGAACATTTTACAATCCCAAAGTCCTTTGTTGATGGGTGGAACAAGAGCCGGTGACTTCCTCATCTTTGGCCGGCTCCTTGTAGGTGAAGGAAGTACTGGGAGGGCCTCTTCAAATAAGATCACTTTCAGGATCTGGCAGAATCCCATGGGATTTCAGGGAAAAGAATGAGTAGCAAAGAGAGCTCAAAAGACCCTTCCCGCCTGGCCGCCTCTTCCTCTCCTTCTACTCCAGCCAGGCCCAGAAAGACCCTGGGGTTGATGTTCCATGTGGCTGCAACCTCCTCCTTTCCCTCCTTCCCCTGGTGACAGTGGCCAGGCCAGTGAGGTGTCACCTGCCGCCTGTCACAGTCGATAACCTGTCTCCACCAGCGCCAGCTTGGGAGCCCGACTCGGGCGTACACACGCCGCTGTCTGAATTATCAGCTAATGTCTGACAAATTGCCTGTGATTTTCCTTCTCCCTAGGAGTGTGTGTGCCCTGCCTGCAGAGGAGGCAGCCAGCGGGGAAGTGACGGGCAGGCTGATTTCCAGGGAGACAAGTCCTCCCCACCCCCATGAGGAGGGAGGTGGAGGCCTCAGGGTGACTGACAGGCGCCAGGGGATTACAAGGGCAAGTTGCCCTCCTCATTTCCCTGTTTGCCCATCCATTAGATTTGCCCCCTCCCCCATCCTGTTACAAAACAACACCAAAGGGACAAGCTTGTAGTAAGGCAACAGATCAGGGGCAAATTCATGGCCCTGGTTCTAGGCACAAGGAAAAGAGAGATAGGAGAAAATACAAAAAGAAGTCAACTCAAAGCATGGTGAGTGAATAGAAGGCATTGGCTTAGCCAATGAATAAGCATTTATTAGGTACATACTATGTATTAGGCATTGAAGAAAATTAAAAAAAATATTAAACATTTCCTGCCTCAAAGGATTTTTAGGGACCTGACACAACTAAACAAAATACTCAGGAATAATTCTACAAGCCAAAATAGAAATTAGAGGTCATCTAGTTCTCTTTTGTTTATTTGATAGATGGGGAAACTGAGGCCCAGGAAAGTTAAATGACTAGTCCAAGGTCACACAGGCAGAAGTGTCAGAAATAGGATTTGAACTCAATATAATCTAGAACCAATCTTCTTTCTACATATGATACAATGTTCCCTCCATAGGTCAGGAGAAACAGTAACATCTCAAAGATTATAGTAAACTTTCAGTTTACAGGGCTATCCTCACAGTGGACCCTGGAAAAAAGGATTTTTTTCCTCTGAGGAAATTGAATCTCAAAAAGGAAATGACTTACCTAGAATCTGAGTTAATGTTGAAATCCAGGTCTTCTGACTCCAATGATGGTTCCCTTTCCACCTGAGAGTCAGATACAGATGAGGCAGATGGTGGAGGCAGGCATCAAAACATTTTTAATTGATATTTTATTTTATTTTATTATTCCAATTACATGCTATGGTAGTTTTTCAACATTCATCTATTTGAAAATTTATAAGTCACACGTTTTTCTACCACCCTCCCTTCCCACTCCCCTCTTCTTGGCAGCGACTAGTCTGGTAAAAGTTGGACATGTACATTTGTATTTAACATAATTTTATGTAAGAGGAATTAGGACTAAGGGTAAAGAAAGAAAAACCATGAGATAGGAAGGAAAAGCATAAGAGAAGTTTTTAAAAAGTGAACATAGTATACATTCAGATGCTGTGTTTTTCCCCCCTCTGGATATAGATGACATTGTCCATAACAGGTCTCCCAGGGTTGTTCTTGATCTCTGCAAATTGGGCGGCTAGGTGGCGCAGTGGATAGAGCACCGGTCCTGGAGTCAGGAGTACCTGAGTTCAAATCCAACCTCAGACATTAATAATTACCTAGCTGTGTGGCCTTGGGCAAGCTGCTTAACCCCATTACCTTGCAAAAACTAAAAAAGAAAGAAAGAAAGAAAGAAAGAAAGAAAGAAAAAGCTAGGTGGTGCAGTGGATAGAGCACAGTGGTCCTGGAGTCAGGAGTACCTGAGTTCAAATCCTACCTTAGACATTTAATAATTACCTGGCTGTATGGCCTTGGACAAGTCACTTAACCCTATTTGCCTTGCAAAAACCTAAAAAGAAAGGAAAATATATTGATCTCTGCAAATTGATTTTCAAAGACATGATCAAATTAGGCAAGAGATTGTTGTTGTTGCTCAGTTATGTCTGACCCTTCATGATGACTCCAAGGATCATCCTGTCCAGGGAGTTTTCTTGGAAAAAATCCTAGAGTGGTTGGCCATTTCCTTCTCCACTGGATTAAACAGACAGAGGCTTATTCAGGGTCACACAGCTGCTAAGTATCTGAGGCTGAATTTGACCTTGGATCTTCCTGACTCTGGCGTTCTAATCCCTGAACCAGCCCGCTGCCTCCTAGGAAAGAGATAGAATGTGTAATTTCCTTCTGCAGTGTCTCCACAGACCATGATGAATGTGGGAAAGAGCAGCATTAAGTATTACAGGACTTTTAAGATCTATATAAAACCTGGCTCACAACCACTTTGGGGAAGGTAAGCAAGTACATATATTATCTTCTTCATTTTACAGATAAGAAAGTTGAGGTTCAGAGTGTAAATGATCTGTCTAAAGCTGAACAACTCAGAAACCACAGAACTTGGATCAGACACAAAGTCTTTTGAATCCTAAACCAGAACTCTTAGTAAAATGAGTAAAAATCTTAAATCATTCTGTTGGAGAGGCACAGAGGAATTGCCTCAGCTCTAGACACTAAGTCAATGATTAAAGTGGCCCCAACACTTTATTGACAATGATTCCCACCCAGTCCTCTCACAGGATGCTGGTCCAGAGATGCTTCTTGAATTCTGACCCTGAAAAAAAAAAGCAAACCATTGGAGCAGTAGATGCAGTTCAGGCACTCAGGAAACTACTGGCCATGGGAGCTGGGGAGTGGAGCCTGTTGGACTGGGAATCCGGAACCCTTGGGTTCAAATACTGTCTCAGACAATTACTGGCTGTTTGACTCAACCTTTTCAAATTCTCACTTATAAACATGTGGAGGCTGGATCAGAAAACCTCTTCGGTCCTCCCAGTTCTAAATTTCTAATCTGATGACATTAGGTAGAGCTCAGTTTCCTCATCTATAGAAAAAAAGATTAATAATCATCATTATGGGGATGGTAGGAAGTCAGTGTTATTAGGTGATTTACTCAATATAGATAATGTCTGGCATATAGTATGAATTTTTAAAATGCTCTATTTTCTGTCTGTTCATTGATCTATTATTATCCATCTATCATCTATCTATTAATCAGTTTATTTATTCACTTATCCATCAATCCATCTCTCTATTTTTCTGTTAATCTATCATCCATCTCTCCATCTATCATCATGTCTATTTATCTGTTTGTCCATCCATCCATTATCTATCTATCCATCTGTTTTTCTATTCATCTGCCTATCTATCTATATCCCTGTTAATTTGTTTATCCATATATATATATATATATATATATATATATACATATATATATATATATGTTTATCCATCTACCTGCATGTCTACTTATCTGTTGATCTGGCTATCCATCCATCTACAAGTCTCTTTATCTATGTCAATCTGTCTATTCATCCATTATCTAGCCATCCATCCATCTATCTAGCCATCTATTTGTTAATCTATCTATCTATCTATCTATCTATCTATCTATCTATCTATCTATCTATCTATATTTATCTGTTAATCTTGAGTCTATCTGTCTGTCTAGTTATCTGTCTGTTAGTCAATTTATCTATCATCTATCTAACTACTACTAATCTATTTGTCCATCATCTATCTCTCTATCTAATCTATCTAGGGCAGCTCGGTGGCATAGTGGATAGAGTACTGGCTTTGGAATCAAATCTGGCCTCAGACACTTGAATTGTACTAGTTGTATGGCCTTGGGCAAGTCACCTAACTCTGTCTCATATACAGGGCTACCTCCAGTCATCCTGATTCATATCTGAACACTGAACCCAGATGGCTCTGGAGGAGAAAGTGAGTCTGGTGACTTAGCACAGCTTCCCTCACTCAAATCTACTTCATGCACTTATCATGGCATTACTTCCCTGATGTCATGGTCTTCTTTGAAAATGAAGGACAGGCATCAATAAATCTGTCTATCTATCTCCCATTGGACCCTGCAAGAAGACAATGCATGTTCAAATCCTGTTTACCTGGGTAGCCATAAGTGTTGATCTTACATTCTAGGTTGCTATGCATCATGGATCTTTATACTATTAGACTTTCCTTTTGTCGCCAGATGCATTTATAGCTGAACTTCCTTTTGGCTTTTTCCCAACCACTTCATTAGTACTGGAGCTACCTGGAATGTAAGATCTATGAACCAAGATCATCTGGATGTGGTCAAACAGGAGTTGGAAAGATTAAACATCGACATCTTGCATGTTAGTGAACGCAAATGGATGGTAATGAGTGAATTTAAATCAGATGATTACTACGGAGTCTAATGAGGGCAAGAATCCCTTAGAAGAAATGGAGTAGCTGTTATAGTCCATAAGAGGATGAGAAAAGCAGTACTGGGCTTTGAACTCAAAAACTGACAGAAAGATATGTTTGAATTTAAGACAGTCTGTTCAACCTCACAATGATTCAAGGCCAAGCACTGATATAAAGAGGTCAAAGTTGATCACTTCTATGAAATCCTACAAAATATTCTAGAAATAATACCCCAAAATGTTATTCACCATAGAGGATTAGAATGTTAAGGTAGGAAATCATTAGATAATTATATAAAAGACAAGTTTGGCCTTGGAGTAAAGAATGAAGCAGGGCAGAATCCAATTGAGTTTTGTCATAGAAAATACACTTTTTCAACAACCCAACAGGTCACTCTACACATGAAGATCACCAGATGGTCAATATAAAAATCAAATTGATTATATACTTTGTAGTTTAAGGTAGAGGAACTCTATATAGTCAGTTAAAACCAGAACTGGAGTTGAATGTGACGCATTGCCTGAGTTTCTTATTTCAAAATTCAGACATAAATGGAAGAAAGTAGGGAAACCATTAGCCCATAGACATGTGACCTAAATAACATCCCTTATGAATATGAAGTGGAGGTGATAAATAGATTTAAGAGATTAGGTCTGGTCATCCCACACAGAAGACTGTGACATACTCCAAGGGAAAATGACCTTTAAACCTAAAGATTACATGTAGCAAGAGAATAACACAACCCCCTCCCCCCATTACAGGGCACTTGTTGGGCATATTAGAGAAGGAATTCTTGTTCAGGTTCTGATTGGAATGGATGTCCTCCGAGGTTCCTTCCTGATTTGAGATTCTCTGACAAGTCTAGTTAAGTTTGGAGAAGTCCCTCACCAAACTGGCCATAAGGTGATGACTGTTTTGACTACAGAAACTCTCAAATACTTTCTGCTCAGTTATAGGAAGAGCCATGATTGATGCTGATGGAAGAAGTACCCACAAGAACAAAACTGCAAATTCTTAAAATAAATTGAGTAAGACAGAGCATGGCAAGAAATCCATTCATTTCTACTAGATGGAAAGGAGAACAATAATCTGCTTTCCTATGGCATTAATTCATTGAAGAAATTCAGATGGGTGCTCAAGGGAGCTCAGCTCTAGGTGAAGCTGTTTCAAGACTTGGAGCTGATAATATTTGTCCTTTGTTACTGAAGAAGACCATGAAATCAGAGAGATAATGCCATGACAAGCACATGATTTGAATTTTCGGGGGGGAGGTAATGTGTTAAGTCACCAGCCTCACTTTCTCCTCCAGAGTCATCTGGGTCCAGTGGCCAGATATGAATCAAGATGATTGGAGATGGCCCTGAGTAAGAGGCAATCAGATTAAGTAACTTGCCCAAGATCAAACAGCTAGTAATTATTAGGTGTCTGAATCCTCCTAACTCCAAGGCCAGTGCTCTATCCAGTGCATCACCTAGCTGCCCCAGGGTAAGAGCTGTTGAAAGAGAGGAGATGGTGGAACCCTCCTTTCTATCTCTTCCTTTGGGAACACAACCCTGCAGTGAGTTTTAAGCATTGCAGTGCACCAATGTTCTTTTTCTGGTATTTCCTCCTCCTTTGTTCATCTGTTTTTTTTTTCCTGAGCTTTTCTCTTTGCCCAGTTCCATGATATTTATGCAAAGAGGCAGGGGTGTATCCAGACCTTATGAGCAGAATTTGGAATTTGGTATGGCTGTGGAAATAAGATCTATGCTCCTAAACCGCCCCCCCCCAACACAAGCAAACCATTGCCAGCTTTAGAGAATAAGGCAAAGCATCCTCAAGGAAGGGGGAAAATATCTTGATGGAAATTAAGATATCTTGCTTCATGTCCTGCTTTTCTCATTAACATATTGTGTCACCTGAGAATAGCAGGGAAAAGAGGACTGGCTGTTCAGAGGGTTAGGATTCAAATGCCATTCCATTTGGTTTTAAACTCCTTGAGGGTAGGGGCTATCTTTGTTGGCATTCTCAGTACTTAGGAATGGTTTTTTTAAGGCAATGGGGTTAAGTGACTTGCCCAAGATCACACAGCTAGACAATTATTAAGTGTCTGAGACAGGATTTCAACTCGGATCCTCCTGACTCCAGGGCAGGTGCTCTATCCACTGCCCCACCTAGCTGCCCCCATTCTCAGCATTTAGAACAAGTAGGTATTTAATAGATGTTTATTGACTTATTCCTCATGCTTACTGCCTGTTGAACTTGGGCGAGTCGCAACTTCCCTGGTCTCAGTTTTCTCACCTCAATCAAATGAGAGTATTGAGAACTCCAAAGTACCTTCCAGCCCTAGATAATGATCCTACACACATCTTCTAATAATCCTCCCACCTTCCCTATCCCTAGCTTTCAGTTCCTTTCATAGTATTAGACAGATTTAGAGCTGGAAAGGATCTTAGAAGACCCTTTCATTTTATAGATGGGCCAACTGAGACCTAGAAGGGTAAAGTGACTTGTCCTTGGCCATAGGAGTTAGGAGGAAGAACAGGGAACAAGCATTTATGTATGCTGAGCATTGTGCTAAGCACTCTACAAATATTATGTTCTATGATCCTTATAACAACCATGTTATTGTTAGGTGCTCTTAAAAGCTTTGGAATTGATTATGCAGCATGGGAGATACTGGCACAGGACCACTCGGTATGGTCTGGCCTTCTCAGAGAGGGTGTTGTGCAAGATAAAATTGAAGCAACTCAAAGAAAACATGAGATAGTGCCTAGAGTACTCACCCCAGGTGTTCACATGAATAATTTGTGCCCAACCTGTGGTAGAGCATTCTGAGATTGTATTGGTCTGATCAGCCACTGTCGGACACATTGTCGCTCACCTCTAACATAATGATGTCATCTTGGTCTTCTGCAATAAGGAAGAACAAGAACCATTCACCCAACCAACTAACCAACCAACAATTGAGAAAACTGAGGCAAACAAGGTTAAGTGACTTGCCCAGGGCCACACACTAACAAATATTTGAAGTCAGATTTTGAACTAATACCTTCTTGACTCCAAGCCCAGGGTTCTATTTGCTGATAGGGGGGCTTCAAAGATTATGGAGTCCAAGGGTTCTTAACTGGAGGTTCATGAACTTTTTAAAAAACATTTTGATAAGTGAATTTGATAACTTATGATCCTACATATCTTATTTTATTCATTTAAAAACATCATTCTGAGAAAGAATCCATCAAAGGGGTCCATGATATTAAAGAGTAATAGCTAACATTTATCTAGCTCTTAAAGGTTTGAAAGGTGCATTACAAATATTATCTCATTATCTTGACAAGAACCCTGATTGGTAGGTGCTATTATCTCCATTTTAGAGTTAAGGAAACTGAGTCAGAGAGCAATTAAGTGACTTGTCCGAGGTCACAGAGAGTCCTCTGTTGTCTGTACTCTTCCTATATGCTATTGTGAACACAGATGGTAAAAGGATAGAATTGAGATTCAAACTTTACCCTGGTGCAGAACTGGGGTCTTTAGATCCCCACAATTCAGTGTTCTTTCCATTCTATTCCATTTCTCGAATGGGTGCTATTTTCTGGACACTCTGTCCCTCTTAGTAGAGCCTCAGCCAGTGTTGGCTTTTGTGGGTGTTGTTGATCTAAGTTCCCATGTGTTTTCCCCAAGGCCACCCCCCGATCTTCTGGCGGGGATGACAGGAGCAGTGACAGATCAGTCTTCATAGTTAAGCTCTATCCTCATCTCTTCCAGAGTGCAATTGATATGTAAATTTAACTTTGGAGTTTGGGAGCACATCATCATATCCAGACAGACAGTGGTTCATTCCCTTAGCAGGATGGGATTGTTCTCTTGGAATTAGAAAGAAAATCCTGCTAGAAATTAAAACCTTTCTGTCCCCCAGAGCTCCTGGGCAGATTAATCACCTCTATGCTCAGCTCTGGTGAAGACAGAAATGATTTGCATTGCTAAATATCCCCCCAGCTGCACCCACTTTTCAAAGGAAACAGAAGTGGAAGAGAGGGGTCATAGTTTCTCTCTCAAACTGAGCAGGATAGATTTCCCCTGATACCTGGGAAAGAGTTGAGAGCAGCCTATAAGGTTAGGACTAGAAAATGCAGAGTAGCATTAGACAGAAGGTAGATGGGAATTTTGGATTCTCCTCTTGTTTTCCTTTTCTTGGGGCTTCCCCACAGCTCCTTGTCAGAGATGAACTTGGCCTGGAAGGGATTTCTTCCTAACTTCCCCTAAGTGAAATATGCTCCCTTAGGAGGTGGTGCGTGCCCGTCACTGATGATCTCGAAGCAACGTCTGATGGATCATTTGTTGTCATAGCGGGGATTCATGTTCATATGCTGACTGGACTTGATGACCATTTCAATTCTGAATTCTCTGATTGGCTCCCACAAACTTCTTCTCCAAAAGAGTTCCACTATTGCCCTTCAGTCCTCCTTTCTGACAAGCTCCCCTGAAGGTGGGACATTTCTCTCAAAAAGAGACTTTCTAATGAATTTTCCCCCTCTCTTTGATTTTACTATTTCCTAGACACAACCTCCTTTTGCTGCTATGGCTTTGATTCAGAGAGGGCTCACAAATGGACTCATTCCAGTGGGGAAATCAGACAATATGTGCCTTTTCCATTGGCCTGGGTAGAAAGTCACTTGTTTTGACAAAAATGCAGAAATTGAAAAAAAAAATCTTTGTGGGCTTCTCTGTTTTCCCAGAAGGCTTGGTGCCAAAGAGTCATTACAGAGTCAATAACAGATCCCTGGGGTACTCCACTAGAGACCTCCTACCAAATAAACATTGAACCAATAACTACTATCTTTTCTGGCTGATCATTCAATAGGTTTTTGTCTAATTGTATCACTGTCTTAATCCATCTCTCTCTCCATCATCATCTCCATTTCCATTGGATAGAATGTTTTGCTAAAATTTCCATAAATTCACACAACATTCTCTTCCATCTATTTGTTTAGCAATTCTGTGACACAGGAAATGTACTTAACCTGGAAAATCTGTTCTTGATGAAGCTGACTCTTTGAAGTCACTAGTTCCCTTTTTAGAACCCTCAACTGTCTTTTTAATGATTTAGGGTAAAATTTCCCCAGGAACTGATACTGTGCTCACCAGTTTATCTTTTGCATTTTCTGTTCCTTTCCTTTAAAACCAAAAAACAGGACAACATTTGTCTTTCTATAATCTTTTGATACTTCTCTCGTTCCCCATAATCTTTCAGATACTCTTGACAATGACGTAGTCATTATGCCTGCCTATCAGATGTCCCTGACAATGACACAGTCATTACCTACCTGTCTTTTCAGCACCTAGGATAGAGTATCAGGTGATTTGAATTCATTTCAGGTAGCTAGGGACCTCTTTCTAGATTCTTACTGATCTTGGGTTAGTCATTTTTGTCCTAATGTTTCCTGTTCAAGGTTCATTCTCCTGGTCAGAGAAAATGGAAATAAAACAAAAATTAAGCAGCTCTACCCTCACTCATTGTTGCATCTGTCTGAAGTGAAGGTCCAATCCTGTCTTTATTACTATTGGTGATCAGTTATGGCGACTCTTTGTGACCCCCCTTTGGGGTATTTTTGACCAAGATAATGGTTTGTCATTTCCTTATCTCATTAATTTTATAGGTGAAGAGGGGGCAACTAGATGATGCAGTGCATAGATCACTGGTCCTGGAGTCAGGAAGGCCTCAATTCAAATCTGGTATCAGATACTTTATAATTACTTAGCTATGTGACCTTGGGCAAGACACTTAAACCAAAAGAAATTAAGTTTTATAAGTGAAGAATTTCAGGCAATCAGAGTTAAGTGACTTGCCCATGGTCACAAAGTTAGAAAAATGACTGAGGCTGAATTTGAACTCAGGAAGATAAGTCTTGACTCCACTGAGCCACATAGCTGCCCATCCTTGGGTAAATTCTTGAATATACCCGGTTCCCCCCCACCAATCTTCTCTAGGCTAAGTATCTCTAGTTTTATCAACCTGTTACCATATAATATAATCTTGGACCTTCTGTCTTCCTCTGGCTTTCCTCCAGTTCATCTTATTTTTGGTTTTGATTTGGTTTGATTTGTTCAAGGCCATATAGCTAGGTCATTATTAAGTGTCTGAGGTCACATTTGAACTCAAGTCCTCCTGACTCTGGGGCCAGTGCTTTATCCACTGTGCCACCTAGTTGCCCCCACTTTCAGTTAATCTTAATCTTCTTAAACTTTGATGCCAGAACTGACCACTCCAGAGCCTAAGCAGGGCACAGGATTATCACTTTCCCAGGTCTACTGCCTCCAACTGACTCTCTGAACATATTCTCAAAAGCTTTCCCCAAACATCACTTTGTTTAGCACTTAGGCCTAAACCCAATCTCCTCCTCCCCCCCAGTATGCCCCCCCATTCCTGTCTAACCACACAAAGAGAAAAGTTACACATCAGCTTTGCTCTTGTTTATGCCCCAAGATCCAGTGATTAAGTTCCATCCATAATGCATAGCATTTGTAACCCAGTATTAATAATAATAATGCCGTCTTGTATTTCTCTGATAGGGGAAGCATGCTCCCAGAGACGGTTCATTGGTCTATTCACACACAATTTTCATACATCTCTAAAGATTACCATTTTAACAGCTTTTGGGATAGATACTGCCAGGCAGTTACATTTAACAGTGCATAAATCTAATTCCCTCCATACTCAATTTTCTCAGGCTGCAGAATCAATTTGAATCTGTCAGGATTTTATACTCAAGTCTATTAATGCCCCCTGCCTTTCCCTGGGTCTCTTCCTGTCCTCCCAGGCTTCCCTCCCTCCTCCTGGCTCCACAATCCCATTCTCAGAAGCTCTCCCTGACCAGGAAGGTGACTGATGACAACAGGCAGCCTAGGATCTCTGTACAACCAAGCCTAATTAGGCACCATCCAGAGACAAAAAGATCACCCTCTGGGTCCCCTGGAAAAGAAAGAAAAGCCTGGGTATGATGCCACCAGCTCAAGTTCATCATACTTAATAGCCAGAGGAAAAATAGACCTTTCTAGATCTCTCTCTCTCTTCCTCTCCTGAGCCCTTTCTCTGGTTTTGCAAGTGAAATACTATGGGGGTTGTTGCTGAATTAGAGCTAAAGGGATCCCAGAACCCATCTGATCCACCTCTCTCAGTTTACAGATGAGGAAATTGAGGTACAGAAAGAAGTCAGTTGCTCAAGCAACAATGGCAATGTCAAAGTCAGAATTGAATCCCTCCACCCAGGGTTCTTTTCATGATACCAGGATGTCTCCTTGCCCAGTTGAGAGCAAAAGCAATGGTGAAACTGCTGGGACTTGTTTCAGGGAAAGGAACTGTTTTTTTATTCATTTAGCTTTTAGTGTGAGCTCTTTGTACAGAGTATTTAGCAGGAGCCCTGGATACTCTAACTCTCAATGCAATCTAATCTTTTTTAGCTACCCTAGCACACTGTTGATTCCTATTGATCTTGCATTTATCTATCTATCTATCATCTATCTATCTATTTATCTATCTATCTATCTGCCTACTTGTCTATTTCCTTCCTTCCTTCCTTCCTTCCTTCCTTCCTTCCTTCCTTCCTTCCTTCCTTCCTTCCTTCCTTCTTCTCTCCCTCCTTGCCTGGTGTTTCTCTTCCGTTCTATTGATAAATTTATCTGTCTACTTGTGTAAAAAACATGTCATCCATCATCTGTCTATTTATTTAACTATGTATCTATTTGTTTATCTGCTCCCTTCCTTCCTTTTTTTCCTTTTCTTTCCTTTCCTCTTCTCTCCTCTCCTTCCTTCTCCCCCCCCCCACTCATTGAGGGAATTAGGTGAGTAGATCAATGGGATCTCAAATACTTGTATGACCATGGGCAAGTCAGTTAACCTCTGATTGGTTCAGTTAGCTCATCTGTAAAAAAAGAGGACAATAGCAGCCCCTGCCTTGCAAGGTTCTAGTGAGGAGCAAATGAGTTAGTATTTGCCAAGTGTTTAAGCATCTTGCCTAGAACACAGTGACTATCATTTTTCTATCTGACTGTTCATCTATAAATTATCTGTCATCCTGTCTATTTGGTCATTTATCTCTCTATCTCTTTTCCTGACTTTCTGAGAATTCAAGACAACTGAAAGTGGAGTGGGAACAAGAAGAGTTGGATTGTTTGGTTTTGTTTTCATTTTTTTTTTTCCTTTTTAGTTTGCCATTAGGCTATATGGAGAGGTGAAGCTTCCTGATCTGAAAAGGTGATTCTCCTGTGGCTCTCTTTAGTGGTCAGATCACTTCTGGATTCTTGGGTTCTGTCCTGACTGATGCATTTTGGAAACCAAAAGACAGAAAATTCAGAAGACAATAAGGAGCTGGAGCAGGACCTCGAGTTTGTGTCATGATGATCAGGTGAAGGAACTTAGGATGTTAGGAGTTAGCATGATGCTGTGAAATAAGAATTGACTCTAGAGACACAGGAGCTAGCTAGCATCCTGCCTTAGATATTTACTACCTGTGTGACTTTGAACAAGTCACTTCAATTCTATGGGCCTCAGTTTCCTTATCTGTAAAATAAAGGATTAATCTAGTCTCTAAAATCTCTTCTAATTCTGTATTTAATTGGATCCTACTTAATGTGAAGAAGGGAAGTCTCAGATGGAAAATGAGAACTATTTTCCAATAAAAAAGACTGTTTTGTGAAAGAGGGATTAATTAGACTTCTGCTTAACTCTGGTAAACAGAATTAGGAACAATGGGAAAGGGACATAATTATCCTTGATGATGGGAAAAGTGAAGAATAAACCAAAACTTTCTAATAATTAGGACTGTCCCAAAGTGGAATGGACTAGCTTGGGAGGTAGTGAGCTCTCTACCACTGGAGGTGTTTACATAAAGGTTGGATCATTACAGTTTGGGAATGATACAGACTGGAAGAAATTCTTGTTTAGGAATGGGATTAGGCCAGATGTTCACCGGGGTCTCTTCTACCTCTTGGATTAACTCCAAGAAACCCTTGCCGGATAGAATCCCACTATGTCCCTTCAATCTCCCATTGCTGACAAAACTCCCCTGAAGCTGGGACTTTCTTCTTGCCAGAGGAACTTGATAAAATACAATATATTAATAATGAAGATGCTGATGCTGATGATAATAATAATTTCTCCTCCAATGTCAGTATATCCTAGGCACGCTATTGGTAGCCATAGTGAAAATTTTGATTCAGAGAAGGCTCATTGGTTGTCTTGTTCTATCTTTAATGGCTTATACTTTTTACATACAAGGTAAATATATAATAATTTGAAGGGGGTGGGGTGGGAAGAATACTATTGGTAGTAATAACAATTGGTAGGATCAGGAATGACTTTCTGTAGGAGGTAATTTCTGACCTGAGCCTTTAATGGAGTTAGGGATTCTAAATGGCAGACCCTACTAGCATTTTTTAACTCAATTTAATTCAATCCAGTTCAAATGCATCAGGTGCCTACCCAAAGGCCAGAATTTAGGTGCTAAGGATATACAAAGATCAAAAAAGAAAGCATCCTTGCCCTCAGTGGGCTTCTGTTCTACTCCAGAGGGTGTTGTGTGACTAGGAGAAAGGATAGCAGCAGAGCAATCCTCTCTCCTATGTCTCTCCTTAATATCTCTCTACCTCCCACCCCCACTCACCACATCTCCTCTCCTTCCAAGTCCTTGTTCTCCCAAAGCTTTCTGGCACTGCCTCATATATTAGGCATCTGGGCAATGGGCCCACTAGTCGTTCATTTAACTGCTGATGGCATGCCATTGGAATAGAGGTTTCACAAAGCACTAAACAAAGTCATTGGGCTTGGATTTGCAGGTATAATTGCTTCCATCAGGGCTATAAATGAGATCATTAGTGTTAGTAACTCTTGAGCCTAGAGACAATAAAGTCCTCAGGGTGGATGGTTTCCTGGCTCTTAGATACTTAGGGATTCTGGCTGTGCTCTGATTCAGAAGGGGAGTGGAGGCATCTACGTGACTTCTGGGGGTCATAGCCACATCTGCAAATACTACTAATAATATGTGAAAGATCTGCTTAGGAGACTCCCAGTGTGGAAATTCTCCCCACTTACACAGATTAAAACCTGTCTATTCCTATGAATTAGTAGATAAATTCTAACAAGTTGCCTGAGGCCTTGGGGAGCTTAAATAACTTGGCTCAGGTTTCACAGCTAATAAATGTCAGATTTGAAACCCAAGTTTTTCTAACTCAAAACCTAGTATCCTCTATGTCTATATAAGGGAGGAAAAAAGAGGAAATGAGAGAAGGGAGAAGAGGAAGATGAAAAGGAGGAGGAGAAGGAGTAAGGAGAGGAAGAAGAGGAAAAAGAGAAAGAGGAAGAAGAGGAAAGGAAGAGGAGGAGTAGAAATGAAAATGGGAGGAGAAATGGAGGAGAAATGGTGACAGTAATCATTTATTAGGCATAAATAGAATGAAATAAGTCTTACTCATATGAAGCTTACATTTTAATTGGGGAAGAAGCAAATACATATCTAAATATTTCTATAACAAATCAAAAAAGACATAATACAAACACCTACAAAGAAGCTTGGTAGAGGGGCACTGGCATTTGGGGGGAGTCAGAAAAAACTTCATGCAGAAGATGATGCCTGGGACAAGTCTTCAATGAAGAGAGATTTAGTCTGGCAAGTAGAGAGAGCAGCTCAGAGAGACAAAGATGAGAGAGAGAGAGAGAGAGTCAGAGAGTCAGAGAGACACAAGAAAGGCAGAGACACAGACAAAGACAAAGGATCTGAGGAAAAGTCAGTTTGACTGGGTCAAAGAATGTGCAAGGGGTGGTAATGTCCTATGAGCCAGAAGCAGTTAGATGGTATAATAGATGGAACCCTGGGCCTCATGTCAGGAAGCTTTGAGTTCAAATCCTCTATTTGCCTCAATTTTCTCCACTCTAAATTGGGAATATTAATAGTAACCCAATACATAGAGCTGACAAGATCACATGAGATAATATTTATATTTATAGTATATATTTATAGTAGAGAATGAAGAGAGCAAGAGGAAAGAAGAGAGGGAGGACAAGAAGTAACAGATTTTCCAGAGAAGGGTGACCAGTCTGGTAAAGGGTTTCAAATATGCCACAGAAGGATATGTTGAACGACTTGGAAATGCCTAGCCTGGAGAAGAGCACTTTTGTGTGTGTGAGTGTGTGTTGTGTGTTGTGTTGTGTTGTGTTGTGTTGTGTTGTGTTGTGTTGTGTTGTGTGTGGTAGCTATATTCGATTACTCAAAGTGCTGAAGAGGCATGGTTCTGGATGGTCCCACTGGACAGGACAAGGATCTTTAAGTGGGGACCTTAGAGACAACTAAAGGAAAAATTTCTGATGTTCTGAACTGTCCAAACATGGAAGAAACAGCCTTAGAAATACAATAGGTTGCTTCTTATCAAAGGCTGTAGAACCATTGATTTGTTGCTTATGGGAGTATGAGGAATTGTTACTGGAGTGGGAAGTGGACTGATTAGGAAACTGAAGTTCAGGGAAGAGATTTTTCCCAGATCACACACCTAGAAAATGTCTGAGAGAAGATTTGAACCCAGCTCTCATGACTCCAATTCAATTAGACCACATGAATTCAAAGACTGATTGGGAGAGAGAAGAGAAGGGGGGTCAGAATGAGTGGACAAAACCTGAATTATTTTTAAAGAGGCAAAACCATTATTTTCAAGTATCTATATTAATTTGGAACTAACTCCTCTAACATTTTAATGAATAGACATGAATAATTTCTAATTAAGGATATCCAGCTGCGTGTTAAAGTCCTTTTAACTACTTAGTAGGTTAACCATTTCCCCTTTATAATCTTCACCACCCCTTAATTAGCTTCAGACCCTTTGTTCATAGATTCTTCAAAGGTAAACTTTGGCATAGCCTTGGGGTGAGTGGTCACAAATTATAATTAATGAATCTTTACTCTAATTAAGATCAGTTGGGGCCAATCCAATCCAACAAGCATTTTTCAAGGCCCACTGTGGGTAAGGCACTGCGATAACATACTGGGGATTTGGGGATAAGATGACCTTCTTGTCTACCAAGAAGGTAGATAATCAGAAATCAAGGGGTTTTCCTAGAAATCACATAAGTGGCTATAGTGGAATTTCAGGTGAGAGAAGGTATTAACAAGCAGGTTGAAATAAGCACAAAAACGGAGCACAGCTTGGACAAAAACCTGGAGGTGGTAGACAAAATTCTGCATTTGAAGAATGGAGTGTCAGTTTGCCTGGAATGTGTAATATGTTAAGGAAATAATGTAAAATCAACCTGGAGTCAAATATAATGGACTTCAAATGTCCTGGGGAAGGAGGGTTTTTTTTTAATCTTGAAGGCAATTGGAAACCACTAAAGATTCCTGTGCAGTGGAGTCACATGGTGCTTCAGGAATATTGATCTGGCAACTGTGGGGAGGATGGACTGATAATAATAATAATGTCAGCTAGCAGTTATAATAATAATAATGATAATAATGGCTATAAGTAATATGTATGCTAAACACTTTACAAATATCATCTCTTTGAACCTTCCAATAATCCGGAGAAGATGTTGCTATTATCTTCATTTTGCAGTTGAGTAAACTGAGTCAGACTCTATAATTCTGGGAGTGAAAATAGAGTCCAAGGGGAGGGAGGAGGCTCTTCAATCATACCCTCTATCTCAGTGAAATAAGAGGCAACTCTGGAAACAGTCCCTCGAGTAGCATGGAAAGAATGCTGAGTCTTTATGCAAAGGGCCTGGATTCAGAAATGTACTAGCCTTGATCCTTTGGGGCAAATCACTTCCCCTCTGGGCCTCAGTTTTCTCATTTGTAAAATGAGAGGGCCTAGACTAGATAACCTCTGAGAGGTCCTTTTCAGCCCTAAAATCTATGATCAGACCTTTAGAAGAGTTTCTGGGCAGGAATGAGGCAGTCCCCTCTCCATTTCTACTCATGTTGCTCTAAGACTTCATTCAGATGAAAATTGCCAGTGGCTGGGCCCTGGAGTCTGGATTTCAGCTTCAAACAGGAGGTATTTGAGGGACCTGAAAGAATTACAAAACTCTCTGTTCAGATCTTCATTTAAAAACCCTGTCTCACTAATTCCACCCAGGGCCTGGAGTTTCCGACGCACTCATTATCCTTCCTGTTTCATTTGGGAGGAAATCAAATCGACTTCAATTTGATCTGAGAACCTTTCATCAATGATCTTTTCATGCTGAGGGAAAGAGATGAACTAATCAAAGAGAGACGTCCCTTTGAAGAGTATTGTCAGTTCAGCCTGGCAGCCAGAGGCTCCCGGCAGCCTCAGTAGCCAGGGCTGCCCTTCCCTACCAGCATCTCACCATCTCCTGGGGGATTTGCCAAGATTTCCCTTGGTTCTGATAACTCTGGGCTGGGACTACCTGGGGCCTCAGAACTGGGGAAAGAACCCTGAAACTTGTCATATAATTGTGAGGGATGGGCACCAAAAAGGAAAGACCCAGAGCTAGGGTGGTAGGGACTGAGGTAGCTCTATATCTATGCATTTATTCCTTATATATAATTCCAGGAACTTTGTTGGCATAAAAAGCACAAAAAATTCAGATAAAGAGGGGATACAGAAAGTCAGACATACAACACATACTACAGATACCCACATACAGACATATGTAGAATGGGGGTACACACAGATACATGTGTATCTAGGTAAACTTATGTATACATGCATGTATCTACACATATTCTTACACACATAGACACATTATGTCCCAAAAATCTTATTGCCATTTAAAAGCAATGTCACTAAGACAACCTAAATATGCATAGATTCTCACTAGTGATTATAAATGCAGACATGTTCTGATGTGGAAACTCCCTCCATTAATGCAGATCATCTATAGCAGCGGTGGGGAGCATCTGGCCCACAGGCTGTATAAGTCCTGTGAAATCATTTGATTTGGCACTGCCAAGCAACTGCAGATCAGTTTTAAAATTCAATAATCTAGGAGATTTTTCAGGGTGAATTAATGAAATGTTTAACCAAATATAGCAGGTTAGTTTTTAAGTTGCTAATTTTGTATTGTCCACAAGTGTTATAAATATCCAAATGACCCTTGGCAGTAAAAGAGGTTCCCTCCCCTGATCTATAGGGGACTTGAAGGGCATGTGGAAGTTAAATAGCTTGTCTATGGTCACAAAACCAGGATCAAACAATTAGTCAATAGACAACCTTTACTACTTGCTTAGTTCCCCTTCAGGGGACTGATAGCTAAAGCTGAAACTCAGATTCCATTTCTATCTTAACAGACACAAGCTCACCTGGACTCTCAACTCTGTGAGGTGATTACTATATCTCCCTTACCAACTCACTCTCCCCACAGCTTTTCCATGCCTTTACTATTTGTCCCTCATTCTTGAAGAGGACCATAACATCAGGGAGGTGATGCCATGACAAGGATAAGAATTAGACTTGAGTGAGAGGTTGCTGTACTAAGTCCCCAGACTCACTTTCTCCTCCAGACTCATTTGGATCCAGTGGCTAGATATGAACCAATATGACTGGAGATGATTCTGGATGTGAGGCAATCAGGTTTAAGTGTCTTGTCCAGGGTTACACAGTTAGTATCAGTTGTCTGAGGTCACATTTGAACTCTGGTCCTCCTGATTCCAAAGACAGTGTTCTATCCATTGTGTCACCTAACTGTCCTTCCAAACCTTTTATTTATTCCTCAAACCTTGATGTCCTCTCTACCCACCTTCTCAGCTTAGAACCTCACCTCATATCTTACAGAAAAAAACTGAGGCCCTTGACTGAGAGCTCCATGTTCTCTCTCCTTAATCCTTATCTTCTATCATTCATGTGTCTCCTTCACCTTTGTCTCATATGATGGCCTGGCTCTTACTCCTTATCAAGGCTAACCCTTCTACTTATTCAAGTAATCCCATTCTTTTTTTTTTATTTCTTCCAGTAGAATTTTCTTTCTACCATTTCCCACTCTTTCACTCATTTGCAATCTCTTTCCCTCCTCTGACTCATTCTCTTTGCCTGCAAGCATGCTCATGTCTCCCCCATTCTCAGGGATGGATCTTTCTATCTCCTGTCATCCTATATCTCTTTTGCTCTTTGTAGCTGAACTCCTTGAAAAGGCAAACTACCACAGAAAACTTCACTTTCTCCCCTCTCACCCTCTTTTTGAGTTCTTTATGATTTGTCTTATAACCTTATCATTCCGAGGAAATTGCCATCTTCAAACTTTCCAATGATCCCATAGCTACCAAATCCAAAATGCCTTTTCTTAAACCTCATTATTCTGAAGTCTTGACACTGTTGATCTCCTCCTTGATACTCTCCTCTATCTAGGTTTTTGGGACAACTCTTCCCTTCTCTCCTGGTTTTCCTCCCACCTCTCAGTCTCCTCTGCTGAATCCTCCTCCAGATCACATCCTCTAACCGTAACTGTCCCAGATGACTGTCCTGAATCCTTTTTTCCCATTATACTACTTCATTTGGTGATCTCATCAACTCCCATGGCTACAATTACCATGCTGATTCTCAAATCTACCTATCCTGCCCCAATCTCTCACCTGAATTCCCATATAACATGTCCAATTGCCTTTTTAAACTTCTTCAACTGGATTTCTAGAATATGTCTGAAATAAAACTCATTCTCTCCCCCCCCATCCCAACCCTACCTTCTCCATTGCATAGAGGGCAACACCTCCATCCCAGTCATTCAGACTCACAACCTAAGAGTTATCCTGGCTCCTCACTCTCTCTCACCTCTATATCCAAACTATTTCCAAGGTCTTCCAATTTCATCTTTGAAGCATCCCCCTTTCTCCACTGATAATGACACCCCTCTAATGAAGACCTTCATCACCTCATACCTCAATTGCTGCAATAGTTACTAAGGGGTCTGCCTACCTCAAGTCTCTTCCCACTTCAATCCATTCAGTCACCAAAGTGATTTTACTAAAGCTCATGGTCAATCATGTCAACCCTCAGTAAATTCTAGTGGCTCCCCATTACCTTCTACATCAAACAAAATGTTCAGTATGGCATTCAAAGCCCTTCATAGTCCATCTCCCTCCTAACTTTCCAGTCTTCTTAAACCTTATTCTCTGACACATACTCTTCAAGCCAGTGACCCTGACCTCCTGGTTGATCCATAAACAAGACACCTCATTTCTTGGCTTCAAGCATTTTTTTCTGGCTATCTTCCATATCTAGAATACTCTCCCTCCTCTGCTCTGTTGACTGATCTCTCTGGCTTCCTTTAAGTTACAGTTAAAATCTTACCTTCCTATAGGAAGATTTCCCCAACCCCCCCTTAATTCCAGCACCTTTCCTCTGTTATTTCCTAATTATCTTACTTATTAGCTTACTTTGTGTGTATATGTCTGTATGTATGCAGAGAGAGACAGAGAGACAGACAGAGAGAGAGAGAGAGAGAGAGACAATGTTGTCCTTCCCATTAGATTGTAAACTCTTTGAGAGCAATGGCTCTCTTTAGTCTCTTTTTGCATCCCCAGGAAGAAGAAAAGTGCCTGACATATGGTAGGGGCTTAATTAATATTTACTGATTGATTTTAGATAAATCATGTGATCTCTCTGAGTTTCGGGTTCTTCTATTATAAAATAAAGGGAAAGGATGATGTGGCCACCTTCAATTCTAAAGTTGTGCTCTATTTCCAATGATGGTTATTAAGCTTTAACAAGGGCATCTGGAAGCTGGGTGGGGGGCACATAAGGAGGCCTCAGGGGAGAATTTGGGGATGACTTTGGCTGGGGAGCACGAAGCTGAGGAGGTTGAAACCTGAGAGCTCTTATGTTCCTACCTAGGGATGGCATTAGTTGAATAATGAAGACATTGATTCCTTCTCTATGTTCACAAAGACCCAACAAGAGAAAAGCAGGAGGGATTATGGTTTAGTCAAGGGAAGAACTTGTCCACCAGTCAGGTTTAGACTCAAGAATATCTCCCAGGGCTTCTCAGCTCTTGGATTCTATGTCTTCTAATAATGATAGAGTTAACCCAAATGAGCAAACTCATTTTCCAGGGACTGGGAAAGGATAATAAATATTCAGGGAGAACCATCTGGGAGTTGATGAAAAACTTAAGACTCAGACACTGGGAAGGAGCTATCAGGAGCAGGGGGTGGGGTGTCTCTACACAAGTATGAGTGATGAAAGCCAACTCCGACATGAGATCAGACCAATGTGCATTTCTGAAGCCCAAGAAACATCTTTATAGGTTTCTAATTGTTGGGGGGAAATTATCTTAGTCAGGAAGCCCTGGAAGTAAAGTTATTACAAACATAAATATATATATATATATATATATATATATAATATACAAATATGCCTTAAATACTATAGAAATTCTAGCTCTTGTTATCATAAATGCTTATTGATTGATTTGCAGGTTGGCCAACCAGTAGGCTGTTGTACCAGCATGAGGAAATGTAGGCCTGCACCAGGGTGCTGGAAATGTCAGAGTAGAATAAAGGGGAGATATAAGTTTACATTTTGGGCTGGTAAATTCAGAGAGCCTGGGATTACCCTCTGGGAAATCATCAGACTTCATTTGAATGCCCCCCACACTCTTCAGTTAAATTTATTTTGTTTTGTTTTGTTTTTGCAAGGCAGTGGGATTAAGTGACTTGCCCAAGGTCACACAGCTAGGTAATTATTAAGTGTCTGAGGCTGTATTTGAACTCAGGTTCTCCTGACTCCAGGGCCGGTGCTCTATCCACTGTGTCACCTAACTGCCCTCTCTTTCAGTTAAATTAGAAAAAAATACTTAACAGAGCATGTACTATGTGCCAGTAACTGGCATCTTTATAATAATCTTTCATTTATTTACTAATTTAAGAGAAATATTAAAGCTATCTTGCACCCAAGCTGCTAACATGCTACGGGGGGAAAGGAACTTTAATGTCAGTGCTTTATAGTTTATATAATTTCACTTGATCCTCACAATAAACCCAGGAGGTGGGGGCTATTATTATTATTATTATCCCATTTTATAGATGAGAAAATGAAGTCAAGAGAAATTAAATGACTTGCCTAGGGGGACATATCAAGCAAATGTCTGGTTTAAAATTTGAACTCAGGTCCATTGCTCTATTCATGTGGAACTCACATTTACCTATAAGCACAAAGATAAGTAAATATAAAATATATTTAAGTACAAATATATATATGTATATTTAAGTACAAATAGTGCAGTGGGCAGGGAATAACAATTTGGTGCAATCAGGAAAGGTCTTCTTGAGGAGGTGCCACTTGAGCTGGGCCTTCAAGGGAGATAGGGATTCCAAGACAGAGGGGTGAGGAGGGAATATTACAAGTATGCATGGAAATGGCAGGTGGAATGACTTACTAGGGGATGCTTCATGGAGGACAATTGGAGTTGAAGGACTGGACGCATCATCTTTGAGAACTTTGGTAAGTCATTTAACCCTGTTGTAATTCAATTGCCTTCTTTGTAAAATGAAGGTATTGGACTTGATGACCTCAAGCTCTACTTCTGTGATTCTCTAAGGAGAACTTTTGGACTGAAATGTATAGTGTGTGGGATTGGGAATGGAGGGTGGTGGATAATGACTAATTATCCTAGAAAGAGAGGGTCAAAGAATCATCAAGTCCATTTAGGATTTGAAGTTTCTTCAAAAATCACCTAGACCAAGCTGCTTATTTTACAGATGGGTAAACTGAGGTCCAGAGGGGTCTCACTGTTGTTTCTTACACATGGTACTCCTTTACTCAGGCACAATACCACAATGTCACCAAGATAGATAAGGCCAGATGGCAAAGGGCTTTACCTTCATCCCAGAAGCAATAGGAATCAATTTGTCAATCAGTATTAACAAACACTAATGATAGCTAGTATTTCTATTGTATTTTAAAGTATACCAATGGCTTTATATATATTATCACATGTGTGTCTCATAATAACCCTGGGAGGTAGGAGTTATGATTTACAAATGAGGAAATTGTGTCTGAGAAGTTATATGACTTGTTTAAGCTCTCACAGTTGGTAAATGTCTAGTCAGATTTGAACTTGGGTCTTCCTGACTCCAGGCCCAACCTCTATATATTGGACCACCAGTTGCCTGTTGACTTGTTTCCTACTAAGGTGCTGTGTTAAGTTCTGGAGATTCAAAGACAAAAGTGAAATAATTCCTGTTCTCTAGAAGTCAATATATACATATCTCAGCATATCCAGATCATATATTATTATGTATATATTATATATATTCTTTATATAGTCTATAAAATATTTTAATAAATATACTTATAAACATGTATATAAAAACTTATGCAAAATAGTTGCATATATACATATAAATGTGAAAAGATACATAATCTCCCTTACCTTTGTAGCAAAGGTAAGTTAGAGGTGGAAATGAGGAGTGAGAGAATTCTAAGCAGGGTGGACAACCAGGGGAAATACCCAGAGTTGGGAGATGTAGTTCAAGGCATGGATGGCAAGGAGATCAGTGTTACTATATTGAAGGGTACATGGTGAGGGTGGTTTAGGTTGAAGGTTGAAAAAGACTAGAAAGGGAAGGGGCACATGGCAAAGTCAACAGAAGATTTTCTAATGGAGCTTGGAGGCCCCAAGATGGGGAGATGACCAGGTCAGTTGCTCACTTGAAGAACATCATTTTGACAGCTGAGGGCATGATGGAATGTGGTAGGGAGAGGCTCATGCCAACAGGTTATTGTATAGGCATAAAGAAATGCCAACATTAGGGAGCTGACAATGTCAGAGGAGAGATGTCACTAAGGTAAAAACAATAGGCCTTGCAACAGATTTGTCTATGAAGGGTGAAAGGAAGTGAGAAGGTGTGGATGATGAGTTCAAAAGTACCCTTATCTGGGGGCAGAGCCAAGATGGCGACATGAAGGGATCCAGTCTTAGGAGCTCTCTGATAAAAACTCATAAACTAAGGACTTTAACTAAACTTTCGAGAGACAGAACCCACAAAGGGACCCAGTGAGGCAGTTCTCCTACTCAAGGTAACCTGGAAAAGAGCAGAAAGGCTCTGCTCCCCGGGGTCGGAGGGGCGGCCCACCAAGGGGTGGGCCACCTGAGCGAAAGAACCTCAGCCTCCTGGCAGCAGCCCCAGGGCGCTGGGAGTCTCAGCTCACAGCAGCGGGGGAGTCTCCTGAGCTGCACCCCAAGGAGCACTGGGCACAAAGTGGGGGAACAACAGGGGACCTCTGCCAGAGCGAGCACGTGGAGCCCAGCCCTCAGGGCACACAGCCAGCAGCTTGGTCTTTCGGTAGTCCAGACCCAGAAACAGAAGCAGGTGGAGCCCGTAAGCAGGAGCCCCCAGGGCATGAGCCCATTGAGCTGAGGGAGGGGAGTGAAGAGAGACTGCAGAGCTCTGTCCTCTGCCCCTGGAACAGGACTCTGGGGCTCTGACCACATTCAGATCCTGATCCCAGTCTAGCCCCCCCCCCCCCCATAGAACAACAAGGCACCCCCACCTCGGCCCCGTGGCAGAGGGGGGGTGCTTATGGTCATTCACAGACCAGGAGGGAGGACAGAACCTCACATACTGAGACCCTTGTGGGAGTGTCCCAAAAGCTCAGGAAGCACCCAAAAAAACAGGCTTAGGCTGGGAAAATGAACAAGCAAGGAAACAAGAGGAAGACCATTGAGAAATATTTTGCAAATGAGCCCAAGAAGGATCAAAATACTCAGTCTGAAGATGAGGAAGCACAAACTCCTGCATCTAAAGACTCCAAGAAAAACAGAAATTGGGCTCAGGCTATGATAGAGCTCAAAAAAGACTTTGAAAATCAAATGAGGGAATTGGAAGAAAAACTGGGAAAAGAAAGGAGAGAGATGCAGGAAAAACATGAAAATGAAGCCAGCAGCTTAGTCAAGGAAATCCAAAAAAATGCTGAAGAAAATAGCATGCTAAAAAACAGCTTAGGTCAAATGGATAAAACAGTTCAAAAAGTTATTGAGGAGAAGAATGCTTTAAAAAGCAAAATTGGCCAGATGGAAAAAGAGATAAGAAAACTCTCTGAGGAGAACAAATCCTTCAGACAAAGAATAGAATTCAGGGAGATTGATGAATTTACCAGAAATCGGGAATCAATACTTCAAAACAAAAAAAAATGAAAAATTAGAAGAAAATGTGAAATATCTCATTGAAAAAACAACTGATATGGAAAACAGACTCAGGAAAGATAATTTGAAAATTATTGGAATACCTGAAAGTCATGATCAGGAAAAGAGCCTTGACATCATTTTCAAAGAATTACTACAGGAAAATTGCCCTGATATTCTAGAAGCAGAGGGCAAAATAGAAATGGAGAGAATCCACCGATCCCCCCAAGAAAGAGATCCCAAAAAAACCAACCCCCAGGAATATTATAGCCAAGTTCCAGAACTCCCAAGTCAAAGAGAAAATATTACAAGCAGCCAGAAGGACACAGTTCAAATATCGTGGAGCTGCAGTCAGGATCACACAGGACTTAGCAGCAACTACATTGGAAGCTTGTAGGGCTTGGAATACAATATACCAGAAGGCAAAAGAGCTTAGAATGCAGCCAAGAATGAACTACCCAGTAAGGCTGAATGTCCTCTTCCAGGAAAAAAGATGGACTTTCAATGAATCAGGGGAATTTCAAAGGTTCCTTTTGGAATGGCCAGAGCTGAACAGAAGGTTTGATCTTCAGATACAGGACTCAGGTGAAGCATGGAGATTGGAGAAGAGGGGGGGAAATATGAGGGACTCAATGAGGATGAAATGCATGTATAGAAAAATGATACTGATAATATTCATATGAACCATCTCAGTTACTAGAGCAGGTAGAGGGAGCTTTTATAGTTGAAGCACAGGAGAAAGCTGAATTCGAAGATAAAATATGGTGTAAAAATGGAGTCAATAGGAAAAAAGGGAAATGGAATGGGAGAAAGAAAAAGGAGAGGGGGAATAGTCCAAGATATTTCACATAATAAGATTTTTTTATTACAATGAGCTATTGCAATGATATAGAAGGGGGGAGGCAAGGGGGAATGAGGGAACCTTTGCTCTCATCAGAGATGGCTAGGAGAGGAAACAGTATATATATACTCAATGGGGTATAGACATCTGGAGTAAGAAAGTGGGGAGCAGGGGGAAGGGGTGGGGATGTGAATAAAGGAGGAGAGGATGGACCATGGGGGACAGTGGTCAGATATAACATATTTTCTTTTTTTACTTCTTGCAAGGGGCTGGGATTGGATGGCCTGCCCAGGACCATAGGGCCAGGTGGATTCTGGGCCTAAGGGGTGGTATGGGGGCTCAGGGCTTCTTGGCCCCAGGACCAGGGATCTGTCTGCTGCACCACTCAGCAACCCTACAGCAGAGTCAGAGTGAAAGGAAAGAGAAAATATAGTACATGGTAGTGGAGAAATAAGAAAGGAGGGAGTTGCGATCAGCAATGGCAACGGTGGAAAAATATGGAAGTAACTTTAGTGATGGACTTATCATAAAGAATGTGATCCACCCATGACAGAGTTGATGGTGTTGGAACAAAGACTGAAGCACATTTTTTGTTATTATTGTTTGGGGGAGGGTGCAGGGCAAGTGGGGCTGGGTGGCCTGCCTGGGGCCACATAGCAGGGTGATCTTTGGGTGTCTGGGGCTGGATTCGGACCCAGGTGCTCCTGGCTCAAGGGCCAATGCTCTGTCTGCCACCCAGCCACCCCTACTATTATTACTATTTTATTTTATTTTGGGTCTTTTTTTTTCTTCTTTTTGGTTTTTGCAGGGCAGTGGGGATCGGGTGGCTTGCATGTCACATGGCTGGGTGATTATTGGGTTTACAAGGCTGGATATGGACTTGGGTGCTCGTGGCTCCAGGGCTGGTGCTTTGTCCATTGCACCACCTGGCCATACCTACAATTATTACTATTTTTTTAATTTTAATTTTTTTCTCTCCCCTTTACTTTTTTGCCCAATCAAGTCTATATTCATGGGGGGAGGGGTATTTTGTTTACTTGTAAACAAGTATATTTTATTAATGCAAAAAAAACCATTTGCACAAAATAAGAATAAAAAAAGTAAATTAAAAAAAATAAGGAAAAAAGTACCCTTATCAAACAGTGATATATATTAGGAAGAGGGGAGGGTTTGAGGGAAAAACTAATAAATTCGGTCCTGGACCTGCAGAACTAAAGATTTCTATGGGACATCCAATTGGAGCTGTCCAATAGGCAGAAAGACTAGCAATCAGCAGAGAGGTTAGGGCTGGATAAATGAATTTAAGATCAATGTAGAGCTGATCATTCAATTCATAGGAGTTGATGAGAACACTGAATCAAATAACATCTAGTGAGAGAAGCAGAGGGTCCATGAGGGAGTCTTTTGAGATACCTGAGGCTGTCAGTATGTGACCTGGATGAAGATCCAGTAAAGGAGACTAAGAAATCAAATTGGTAAGTAGAGAACCAGGGAGAGGGGTAGCCCAAAAGCCAAGAAAGAAGAGAGTATGATGGAGGATTTGGACTCAGGTCCTCCTTACTCCAAGGCCAGTGTTCTTAGCCACTGTACCACCTAGCTACCCTTTGATCAGATTAGTTGAATCAGACTGAGGATCTGGGATGAATCCTGAAGGACCTCAGACAGAGCTGGGTAGGCAGGGGAGCAGGGAGGGAGGTGGAGCATGCCTGCCTTCTGTGTGATCTTGGACAAGTCACTTCCTTCCTTGCCCCTCCTTTCTTTATCCTAAGGGTTAGCAAAAAAAAAAAAAAATCCCAAAACACCACTATTGTCTTAGACCAGCTACAGTTGCTGTTTTGGGCAATTGCATAAAGTTCTCTACTATCAAAGCATTAGCAGAATTTGTCCTGGACCATTTGATTGCCCTTTTCCATCTGAATTGGGATGTCAAGTCTTAGACAAATGATAGAGAGGGCAACAGATAGGGGTTCTAGGGTCAAAGAAGCCAGGGTTCTGTAGAAAGACATCTGATTATGAGGAATTTGAAAAGGAGCTCCTTTTTATCATGAAAAGCTTTGCTCATTTTTATAAGATTTTGAGTCCTATATTTTTCTTCCTTCCTCCTTCCCCTTTCCTCTAGTAGGCAGTTTGATAGTTTAAATGTGCTTTTTTGATAGTTTTTTTATTTTTTTCCTTAGTTACAGACTGAAAATTTTTGCATTCATTTTTACAAGATTTTGAGTTCCCAATATCTATGACAGGAAGTTATTTACTGTATTTTGCCCTTCCATATTTCTGGGTCAAACTCCTGCTCAGATGGGGTTAGAGGGTCTTCTCCAGGACTGAGTATTAGATGAAAGAGGTGAGGAGATAAAAGAATGGAGGGGTTGAGAAACTGAGAAGATACAAATCAGGTGGCATCAGGAGGTGGAAGAAATATAGTAAGCTTACAGAGACTGCAAATGGGGTGAAGGTTGGGGTAGGGGCCAGTAGGTGATAGAAAGAAAAAAGATAAGAAAAGGTGGAAAGGAGATAATGGGGATGGAGGAGAGGGAAGCAGTTAATTTAAGGAATGAAAGAGAGATGAAGGGGATGAAGGTGGAGAGAAAGTGATGTAGAAGTGATGGAAGGAAAGGGAAGAAAGTGTGTTAGAAGGAAAGGTAAAGATAAGGGAATGGGAAAGGGAAGAGGGATTGAAGGGAGATGAAGGGGAAGGAATTGAAGGGAGAGGGGCAATGGAATGAGTAGAGAATTTTAAGGAATGGAGGAGAGAAAAGTGAAGAGGAAAGAGAGGGAGGGAGAAAAAGAAAGGTGAGAAGAGGGGAGAGGTAGCTGGTTAAAGGGAGGGAGGGTGGTGAATACTGGACTGTGCTTGGTCTAAGGTAAGACTTGAGGCAGCAGAATTATTCTAGCTCCTCTGCTAGAATTAGGGGGTGAGGGAACAAAGGCCCTTCCCTAAAGACCCAGTTTCCACCTAATTGCAGCCTCCCAGAGGGTGGCCAGGTGAGGAGGGTGGGACTGGCTCCATGGACCTCTAATTGATCTAAACCTTCCTGGCTGCAAGCCGGCCTTGGCCTTCCTTTAATGAATCTCTCAGGGCAGTGTTGGCAGTAGCCTGGGTTGCCTGGAGACAGAATTAGACTGAGTGGGAGGCCTTCCTTTCCCCTTCATTACTGCCTGGGGATGGCCTCTGCTTTGCCCTAATAAACACTGGAATTCGGGCATTTTATAGCAAGCCCAGAGCACCTCCATTAGAACAGGGTTCTGTAGGGCGGCTTGAGATCCCAGCCAGAGCTGGGAGGTCTTGGCCTCCCTCCCTCCCTGCTTTCCTTCTCCCCTAACTGGGTCAGTGTTCTCCAAGGACAGACTACAATCATGAAGCAGAATCTAGACAGGAAAATGGGAGACCTGGGTTTTAGTACTGGCTCTCTTTCATCATCATCATCATCACTTACATTTCTATAGAGCTTTAATACTTGCAAAGCATTTTACACATGGGGGGATTTGGAAGACAACCCCCAATTTTCCTGGAATGGGAAATCAGGTTTTAGGGAGACAGCAGGAATGAGGGCAAGAGGCAGGCTATATATCCCAAGCCCATTTGTGGTAGGGAAGTGGGACTGGCTTTTCCAGGCTAGGGATAGAGGTTTTGGGGACCCCATTCACTGCCCTCTGCTTCAGCCTTTTGGCTCAGGAGCAATGCCTCTAGAGGCTCAAGGGGAGAGATTTTCCATCTCCAAGGACTGGAATACAAACCACAGCCATTCAGTTCTTTCCCAAGTGCACCCTTGAGCTCTTTAAGGGATTATTCTGACTTTCTATCTTTTTCTGAAGGGAGAAGACAGAAGAGGCATTATGTCATCAAAGATTTAGAGGGTTATCCATATAAGATGATAAGAGATGGGAGAGTCCTTTGAATCCAAGCCCCACCAAGCCCCCAGGTGAGTGAACAGGCACAGAGAAGGCACACTTTGTAAGGCCAACCTTACCCAAGGTTATGTGGGCAGACAATGCCTGAGCAAGAATTTGAACCCAAGTCCTTTCAATTCCAAGGCCAGTTCCCCTAGGTTATGATTTATTTTGCTTGGGCCCCAGGGGGCAGAACTATAAGCAATGGGTGGAAGATATCAAGAAGCGTCAGAACAAGAAAAGAGTTTTTAAAGGATTAGAAATGCCTCCTAATGGAAAAAAGGCTATCTTATAGGTCATAAGTTCCCCATTGTGGGAAGTATTCAAGCAGAGACTGGATGACTGCTTGACAGAGAGGTTTTAGAGGAGGTTTCTTTATAGAAACTATACATCTATAGTCTAGAGATGAAATGGAACTCAGAAACCAAATAACCCAATCCATACCTGCCTTTCTTTTTATTTAAGGCAAACAGGGTTTCTGTCCCCTTTCCTCTTTTCTCTCCATCTATCTCCCCCCCCCCCCTTCTCTCCTTTTCTTCATTCCTTAAAACTCTCTCTCCAGGGTCAGGTAGGTGGTAGTGGATAGGGCACCAGCCCTGGAGTCAGGAGGACCTGAGTTCAAATTATTATTTCGCCGTGTGACATTGGGCAAGACACATGAATCTCTATTGCCTTGCAAAAAACCAAACCAAACCAAAGTAATCCCCCCCAAACTCTTTATCCACTCCATTCCCCCTCCCCTCCCCTCAGGTCCCCCCTTTCATCTGCTTCTCCCTTTTCCCATTCCCTTATCTTCACCTCTGTCTTCCTTTCCTTCCTTCTAGCCTGTTTTTGTCCCCTTTCCTTTCCTTCATCTTTTCCCATTGCTTTCTCTTCACCTGAAGTGTCAGCCAGCTACTGAATATCTGAGATGGATTTGAACTCAGGTCCTCCTGAGTCCAGGGCTGGTGATGTATGCACTAAGCCTACCTTTCCTTTTGCTCTCTAAATTTGCTATCCAAGTTTGAGTTGATTGCTTTGCTTTTGAATATCCCTGTTTCTTGAGTCTCTAAAGTTTAGATGGCTGACCCTTTTCTTCGTGATCAAAAGACCGAATGGGTTGGACTCGATATCTTTTGAGATTTTACTATTCTGTGATCTTTCTAGTAAATATGAGCAATAAAATCTCCAAGTGGGTCCTGGCTTCTTCTGGCTAACTGCTGTTTTCCTCTCTGGGGCCCTTCCCTGCCCCCCCAACTCTTGTGTTTCTATGTCCATTCCTTGCTAGGAATAATTATGGGGGGGGATGTGTTCCTTAGGGAAGTTCTGACTGAATCCTCCCTTTCATCCATTCCTTCCTTTCCTTTCCTCCACCCTGAGGTCAGGATGGGACTGTCTGAAGTCCCATCTCTAACCACTTCTAGAGAGCCATGAGAGATGAACCAGAACACTGCGGGCAGGGGCAGGGGAAAGGGGGAATTAGGAAGGAATCAGGAGCCATCTCTACAGGCCAAGGAGAGGTGAACTTCTCCCTTGGCACAGTGGAAAGGGAAGAGTCACTTCTGAGGAATGCACCCCACCCAAGGTCAAATCCAGGTGAAGGGCTGGGGGATAGAGACCCTGGGATGCTATCCAATCGCATCTACCAAGGGCTTGCTGCTCCTCTCCCCAGGTAATATACTGGACTGATAGGAGGGGGCAGTTGTTCTGGAGAGGAAAGTAAACCTCAGAGGTGTCTTTTTGAGGGGGGGGAGGTCTTCTGCTGTGAAATGAATAAAATCCCTCTCCCTAAGGCCCTGACATGGGGAGTCTCTCTCCTTCATTTCCAGGGGAAAAAATCAAGTTCCCCCCCACCCAAAGTTAGACCTTGAAAGGTGCCCTCAGGCATGTCAGCTCTCTAGGGTGAAGCCCCCATTCCAGGGAAAACACTGACCTGGGTTCATATAGTGCTGTTTCCCCCTTGCACCCCACCCTTCCCATCATTCCTTTGTGACCTTGTACAAATTAGCCTTCCTGAGCCACTGGAAGAGAAAGAAGGTGGAATC